>NC_141914.1:47189948-47492979 GCF_057802395.1 Ceratotherium simum simum
CATATGTCCAAAAAAAAATTACAAAAACAAATCCCTCCTTGACCACAAAGGAAACTTGAACACATTTTTTTAGAGAGAGATTTTACCGTATACTCTATAATATAAATATAATTTAATAAAATTAGAAATAAATAGTAAAAGTTTACCTTAAAACTCTACTTCCTTGAAAATTAAGAAATACACTCAAGTAATTCCTAGCTCAAGGATAAAATAAAAGTTTGATTACAAACTATCCAGAAATAAATTAAAAGTTTCAAAACCTATGGAACAGTGCAAAAATACTCAAAGGAATATATTTAACCTTAAATGTCCTTGTAGTTAAAGAGATAAAGAAAGGAACTTAGTATCCATCTCAAGGCATTTTTAAAAATAGCAACAAAATCGAAAGAAAATAGGAGAAGGAAATGCTTAAAGCTAAAAGCTGAAATTAATGAAATGGAAAAAAACTATCCCAATTATAAATGGAATAAATAAGTCCAAAACTGACTCTTAAAAAGTTTAATAAACCAGGTAAATTCTTTAGAAGCTTGATTAATACATTCCTGAAGGATATACTTAATGGTTAAAAAAAAAGATTAAATAATATGCATAAATTTGGAAGAAATATTTGAAGACTATATGTGTAACTTAGGCTTTGGAGAGCAATTTTTAACCAAAATGGGAAACCCAAAATATATTACAGGAAAGATAGACATGTTTAGCTATAAAAACATTAAGACATATTGCCTGGAAAAACATATCATAAACAAAGTTGATAGGCAAATTATAGATAATGAAACATATTTGAAACAAATATGGTAGATAAAAAGTTAATGTATATTACACAAAGAACTCATATAAATTGATAAGAAAACAAATATCCCAATAGAAAAATTATAAGAATATTAAAATGTAATTCATGAAGAAGCTCATCTAAAAGACTGTTAAACACTAAAAATATGATAACATCCCTAGTAGTATGGAAAATGCAAATTAAAAAACAATGAGCTATATCATTTTACATTCAACAGATTGGTAAACTTTAAAAGTAGTGTTAACCCCAAATATTGGTTAGCATGAGAGGATAAAGCTATACACATTGCTGATGGAAATGTAAAAATTTACTGTCTTTTTGGAAAGCAGTGCGGCAATAGATTTTAAATCAAAAATTGTATACATATCTCTGATCTAGCAATTCTACTCTTAGAAATCTCTTCTGTAGAATTAAAAGAAAGCATTAGTATGTAACACTATATATATATATATATATATACATATATATAAGTGTATTATTATTATAGCATATTTCCTAATGTTAAAAAACCAGAAGGAAGTAAATCCCCCTTGATTATGTATATTTAAATAAATTTTTAAAGAGAAAATATTTTATTATGAAAAATTTAAACATACATAAAAGTAGACAGCATAATAAAATGAATTCCTACAAATTCATCAAATCACATTAAAAAATTATAAACATTTTTTCCAATTTTATTTTATGTATTGACTTCACTTTTTTATTCCTGGAATATCAAAACATATCTTAGAATTATATCATTTCATCCATAAATACTTCAAACAGGAATTCTTAAAATAAAAACGTTAACTATCACAATATTATTATACCTAGGAAAATTAATAGTAATTTTTTAATATCTAATGTCTGCTTTGTGTTCAAATTTCCTCTTTGATTCAAAAATGCTTTTTTACAGTTAATTGTTTGAATCAGAATCCAAACAAGAGCTACACATTGTATTTTGTTTGCATGTTTCTCAAGTCTCTTTTATTCTATCAGAGTTGCCTCTCTCCCATTTCCTCATGCAATTTATTTGTTGAAGAAACTTATTTGTTTTAGAGCATTTTCTACATTCTAGATTTAGCTGTTTGTTTCTTTGTGATTTTATTTAACATACTACTTGATTCCTCACTTTTTCTTGCAAACTGGTCAGTCATTAGATACTGAGGGTCTACTAGATTTTGGTTAAATTATTTGGAAAGAAATATTTCATAGATGGCACTAAAAACTTCCTGTTACGTTACATCTGTAGGCATATAATGTCTGGTTGTCCCACTTTTCAATGTTAACATTGATTAATGGTTTCAGGCGCTGCCTGTCTGATTACCAACCTACTCTCTACCCAAAGGGTTTAGCATCCATTGACGATCATTGCCTGGATCCATTATTTCATTAGAACTTTTCTGGTTGAATACGTTTTGGTACATCTATACCGTGAAATAATATTTCACAACTATTATAAATAATAGCTAATGCTTTTATGGAGCTTGCTTTGAGTAATGTGCTGTTCTAAGCACTCTCTCTATATTAATTTATTATACCTAATAACAACCCAATGAATTAGGTACTATAATTATCCCCATTTTACAGATGAGAACTCAGGAACAGAATGATTTGCCCAAAGTCACAGCTACTAAGTGTAGGGTTGGGACTCAAAAGAATGAGTGAGAGCTATGCCGCTTGTAAAGAGAAAGATGCAAAAGAATAGTATATAAGAGGATTATGTTTTTGTAAAATGAACAATGGTAAATTTATGTACATGCTTATATGAGAAGGATAAATATCACATTATGAATTAGTTACCTGGTGGAGGAGAGAGATGTAATATTGGGGGCGTGTAGAGATAGAGTGGGGGACTAGGCAGGATGAAGCGAGACAAGAAAAAAACCCCACAGCTTAATTAAAAGTTCAAGATAAAAGAGTATATATGATATTTCTTTTATATAAAATTCTGTATACATACATACATATACACACAGCTACGTATACATGTGTGTATAGGTTTATATTCATAAAGAAATGTATGAATACACGGTTGCTAAATGGCTAACGGTATTTACCTCAGGCTGGTGAGATTTTAGGTGATGTTTAAGGTTTTCTTTACCCTTTTATGTACTACTCAACTAATTTACAATGATCATGTATTTATATAACAACAGAAAAACACGATAAATCTATTTTCATTGTGGAACGACAGTTAAGAGAGTTGGGAATGAATATTACCTTCTAAACTACCAATATATCAGTTATATATAATATGAACTACAAGGAATGGTTCAAATCCTTAGGAGCTATAACTATTAGACACTAAGGTAATAAATAGTTAACACAGAATTTAGATCAATAGTAAAACCTCACTAATTAATATTATTTAAGATCTATCTAAATTCACAAAAGCTCTGAATTACAGAATGGTAAAGAAAAGAAGTGTCCTTTTATTAGCTTCAAGCTGTTTGAGAAACAAAAGAGAGATAGCATCAGTCCAGGTAGAACAATTACATTTATTCATTGCAGTATAGTTTATTATAAGAGAATGAAGCTTGCCTTTGTGCTAGTGTTACTCAAAATGCAAACTTCTTTATGTTACCTAAGACTTCATCAGTTGAACAAACTTTCTAGGAGATTCTTATGTTAACTAAAGTTTGCGAATTATTGTTTTTAGCGTTTTTTAAGATTGTGTGTCATGTCTAAATTAATTGTTATAGGCATAGCAATCCAACCTGGGGAGAGATGTGGTTGGTTTGCATCACTGTTTGAGAAATATTGTACTATTTTTTAATTTTTAATCAGATTTTTAGCCTTGTTAGCCTGAAAGACTAAACATTCAGAGATATGCATGTTTCTGGGTCTGAAGAACTTTCTTCAAATATTGAGTACTTATACAGTACCAGTCACTATTTAAGCACGTTTAACGCATTATCTCTTATAGTGTACATGATACAATTTTAAGGTAGTTATTCTTACCTCCATTTAACAGATGAGAAAGGGGAGCTTTATAGAGGTTAAGTAACTGTTGCAGGAGGTCATTGAGAGGCTTTTACTGCTGGTTGACCCACAGCTGGACTGGGCAATCAAAGGCTCCTCACCCCCTCCCCTGTCCTTGGAATATACTTTCTGCCCACTCTTCCCACAGCTGGAGCTCTTTTCAAGGACGCAGTGTCGAGAGAGCAATGTGTTGTTGAGACTATCTGAGTGGTATACATGACTGAACCCAGTTAAGGCCTCTATATAAACTTTAAAGATTCTGGGTGGGTGGGTGTGGAAACCTACTCAACTTGAGGCAGCCCAAGACAAGCCTCGTAAGTAAATTCCCTTGCTTATTAAACCTGCCCCTTACCAATCTGGAGTGGTCTGCCTCTTTCTTTGGTCACCCCTAGCCCTCTGTGTATGGGGCCAGTTTCAGATTTCACCGAAGAATTCCCGAGGTTTCGAACCAACAGTCACAAGTTAGAGAAAGGCTTATACTCTTCCATCACTCACCAGAGAAGGGCCCCTTAGATTCTGCCTGTCTGTAGGAAAATGCTCCTGTGGACTTTCCTTATGCCCTCACCTACGCTGGACGGTGTTTTTTTCATAATTGTTGTGAATTTTATAGATTAAAATGATTGTTTGGTTTACTCTGGCTTGCATCTAATTTCTGTAACCTTGTTACTGTGCGTGTATGTGTGCTAAGCACCTGTGAACGAATATGTACATGTGTGTATATACCTACACATTATGCTCCATAAATTTTTTTATGCAACAACCTGGAGGATAAATAAATAAAAATAAACACTGTGTGCTTTCCCTGGGGCTGTGTCTGATTCTTGACTCCCTACTTGAGGGAGTAGCTTGCTGCCTGGTTCTTCCACTTAATCAGTCTTGTCTCTCCCTTTTCTTCAGCTGGTTACTAACTGCATGTTCTTGGACCTGGTGATGATGAGTCTTCTAGGTACTGAAACCACTCAAGTGGGCAGAGATTGTGGAGTTCATAGCCTGACAACCCTGGTTAGGGTATGCAGTGGCAGTCTTCCATAAACCGGGACACTGGAGCTATAAATCCAACATTGGCTAACTAGGATCTTGACACATCCAATAGTCTAAGTCAGTTTGGGAACCTCAAGATCACTCCTCAGGTAAAAAGGCAGGAGGGGACGTTTATGCCCTTCCTCCTCTGGAAGAGTTTTATCTTCTTTTTTCAACAATTCATGATTAGCAATCTCAAAAGTTTGGGCTCTGAATTACCTCATATGTGCAAAAAAGCAGAAGGATTACAACCATTGCTTCTGGAGCAAGACAGACCTTGATTTGCATCTGGATTCTACCACTGACTAGCTACAGATTTTATAAACCACTGTACCTTTTTTCATCTGTAGAATGGGGGAACATCATTGTTCCTGCATAATAGATTTCTTGAAGGATTAATGAGATAACAATGCATGTAATGTATAAAGCACAAATCCTAGAATATGTTAGGATCTTAATTCATGTTAGTAGTTATTAAAATTAAGATGATTATTTTAGGGTTCTCATTGCCCCTATCATATTTAAGTCATTGTATTTTCTCATCATTTCAAGAATCTAACTATAAAAAATTATATAGTCAATTTTTTGTGAGATGGCAGAAGTTTTTATTTTCCTTTTCAGTGTCTTTAATCTAAAGGATTATAAGGAGTCCCATGTGAAAAATGGAAATACGTCCAGATTTTCTTGAGATAGGACAAGAGTCTTTACCTGAGAGAAGATGGAGAAATATTAAAACACACACAAATTATTCTTCCTTGAAGAAAGATTCCTGGGAAGCACACAAAGAAAGAAGACCTGGAAAAAATAGTTTGATTGCTTCAGTGAAGTTCTCTCCAATTCATTGTGACTATTAGTGCTTTTCCAGGTTAATAGTAGACTTTTCATTTATAACTAGAAACAAGTATTTTTATTGTTAATTGTTTAAAATATTAGTAATATTATTTAATATTATTAAGTGATACTGTTAACATTTATTATGTATTTATATACATATACATTTATCATATACAATACATTTATGGATTATAGACATACTATCTGCTAGTGGTAAATGTTTTGAAAATACAGAATATATAAGAAAATAAATATCACTATATCCTAACCATCCAAAGATAACAGAACAAATATTAATATTTAAAAATATTCATTTTGGGGCCGGCCCAATGGTGTAGTGGTTAAGTTCAGCGCCTTCCACTTCAGCAGCCCGGATTCGCAGGTTCAGATCACAGGTGTGAGCCTGTACCACTCATTAGCCATGCTGAGTGGTGACCCACGTATAAAGTGGAGGAAGACTGGCACAGATGCTAGCTCAGGGCTAATCTTCTTCAAGCAAAAAAAGAGGAATATTGCCAACAGATGTTAGCTCCAGACTAATCTTCCTCAGCAAAAAAAAAAAATTTCATTTGTATGCCAGATGTTGTCATTTTGGAAACTATATACTAGGGACTGGAGAGCAATACAGACCGTTTGTAATATGCCTTGGTGAACTTCCTAAGTTAATCAACGTAGATAAACTTTATTTTTAATAGCTACTCAGCCTTTCATCACATGGGTGTAATTTATCTAACCATTCCTTTGTTATAGGAGATTAAGGCTGTTTCCACAGTTTTCCTTATTTTAAATAAGACAAGAATATAATATCCATGAATGCAGAGATTTTTTCTATTCTGCTATGCCAGAATGCCAGTTTAAAATAGGACTTGAGGGCCTGGCCAGGTGGTGTAGTGGTTAAGTTCGTGCGCTCTGCTTCAGTGGCCCAGGGTTCACAGGTTCAGATCCTGGGTGCAGACCTATGCACTGGTAATCAAGCCATGCTGTGGTGGCGTCCCATATATGAAATGGAGGAAGATGCACACAGATGTTAGCTCAGGGTCGATCTCCCTCACCAAAAAAAAAAAAAAAAAAATAGCACTTGAAGCTTAGTAGACAAAAAAGAAAAATTTGTTTAGTGAGTATGTTGAATGAATACTGTCATACTGAGTATCAGTATAAAACTCTATCTGTATTTCTGATTATTTCCCTAAGTTATTTCCTAAAAGTGGACTCTTTGACGACAGACTAGGAGCTTTATATCCATACTCACTGTATGCACTTTCCAGTCTCTTTAATTGACTTAAAAAAAATAAATGTGATCATTCACATGGTAAAGTATGCACAGAACAGTATATCACTACATTCCTAAATATAAATTTGTTTAAAGTTTCTTGTTTATACATGAAACTTTAAAAAGTTACATACATGATTTATATGTGCTTTAAAAGATTTTTAAAGAAAAACATTATAAGAAAATAGATAGAAAATACCAAAAAATAAAAAGTAAGAGAATTAGAATTAAAGAACTTGAGTATCAGTCCAGAAAGACTAAGATCCAACTAACAGAAATACTAGAAAGAGAAAAGATGGAACATATTAGTGAGATAACATAAAAAAATGTCCCTAAATCTCAAGACACCTATGATCCCTGCCATCACTTTAAGGCTATTTGCTCCAGTCGTTAAACAATATTTCCTCCTTTAAAGTTTGTGCTATATTTAGTTAATCTCTATGTCAGTGCACAGGTCTACCTTAGTTCTCTGCCTATAATACCCAAAAGTCCTCTCCCTTTCACCATTTTCCTCCCATTCCTGCTGTCCTCTGAGAAATGCGTTTTTCATCGCCTAGTTTTGGCTCTCTCCACCCTACCCAGAGATTGATAAGCATATTCAACTCAAGGATATTGTTCTTCAGGACAACTGAAGGCATCCTCTCCCAATCCTACCTTAAAAACATTTCAAAGACCTTACAATTTTTCACTCCATTCCAAAGATATCTGCTAAGATCAACAGCCATATTTTCCCATCATTTTATCTTTCTTCACCTAACAGTTGCTATATGTGGTTTCTAGAACTTATATCCTGAAGACCTACCCTAAGTAGAAATCAGGATTGAACAACAGAGCATACAGTATAGCTGATGGTTCCCAAATTTATATCTCCAGTTCTGAACTCTTTTCTTAAATCCCAAGCTGAAATATCCAACTGCCAACTGTTTATTAGGTATCTTGAACCTCGCATGTTCAGAAATTGCAAACAAAATTGTAAGCATCATCTCTCTACCCTCTAGCCTCTTTTTGTACCATTCTTTCCCTGATTCATTATGCTCCTGCCACACCGGCCTTCTTTCTTCCTTTTTTTATTGAGGTAATGTTGGTTTATAACATTTTATATGTTTCAGGTGTACATTATTATATTTCAACTTCTATATAGACTACATCATGTTCACTACCAAAAATCTGATTTCCATCCATCACTGTACAAATGTCCCCTTTACCCCTTTCACCCTCCCCTTACCTCCCCTCCTTCTCCTCTGGCCTTCTTCCTATTATTAGAAAACACCAATATTGTGCCAGACTCAGGGGCTTTCCATGGTCTGTTCTTTCTGTCCCGGAAACTCTTCCCTCAGGTCTGTACATGACTGGCTTCCTTGCATCATTCAAGTCTCTGTTCTAGTGTCATGTCCTCAGAGGACCCTTCTCTGACTAAACTAACTAAAGCAACCCCCTTCTCCATTTTTCTCTATCCCACTGTGTTTCATTTTATTCATAGCACTTTCACTATTTGAATTTTTATCTTATTTATTTGCTTATTGTCTGTCCCACTCCACTATTTACACCCTCTATTAGCGTAGGGACATTATCTGTCTTCCTCACTGTGTATCTTTAGGCAGCAGAAAAATTCTGTGTGATACAAAGTAGCTGCACAGTAAGAATTTTTTTTCAATAAATGGTAGAATGATACCATTTTTCAATAAGTCCAACACATATTTTTTTGTTATTGTAGAACATATCACTATTTCTTATGTTGAACATTAAAGGGAGTAGTGGGTTTGTTTAAAGGTCGTGTTGTACAAATAGTATGTATCTTTAATCCCCAGATTCAAATTAAGGATAATAAAATGTGGCATAGGGGCTCTGAGACCTACGAAGGAAAAAGCAGATTCATATCTTCTGTTTCAGTCTCACTCTGTGGTTTTTCGAATTGTAGCTTTAGCCTCACTTTAGTCTGCCCTAATTATAGATAAGATTTATTGAGATACCAAATTACAGAATTATCCCTGCCTTCTGACAGCACCCAATTCACAGCAAAGCCCTACTTCCCTGGATCCTCTCCAAAATCACTCAACAAAAATCCAAATCCTTTAATAAGTCCTTTCTGACACCCTCTTACTAAGATACCCCAGGATTCCCCACGATGTGTGTTTTCTCTTCAGGCAACAGTAATAAACTCAACTTGTTCAACTACGTGTGTTCTTGGGTCTTTGGCTGGGGGGCATTGTTACACCTGGTGTAACAAGATAAGGTAAAATCTCATCCATACCCAGGTAATAAAAAGGGAAATTCTAGGACTCTTCTTTGGATTACTTGACGTAGCAGTGATACACTGTACAACTAAGCAAAGAGCTGCAGCTGCTAAGATCTGCTAATCGAAATACTGCTTCCTCTTGCTCCAAAAGACCACAGCCCTGTATCTGAGGGCAGTGACATTCAAACTATAATGTGCATATGAATCACCTGGAGATACTGTTAAAAAAAATGCAGGTTCCTATTCAACAGGTCTGGGTGGGATCTGACATTCTGGTTTTCTAACAAGCTTCAGAGTGATATTGAAGACTAAATGTTGAGTAGCAAGTGTTTAAAGAACCTAGAGGCCACAGATATGAGCTCCTATTCCCCTTTTTCCCTCAGTTAGGATGATCAGATGACCACCAGGTAGGTAAGATGTGAGTTGTGTCCTGAAATTGTAGACTTCTCCTGCCCTTCCTTCTTATTTTGGGCCAAGGGGTAGAAAAAGATGGAAACGTTTGTGTTTAAATTTGAAGTATATATATGTTTATGTTCCTAATTTTTAGGCACAACCAAGAGCAAAGAGTAATTGAGATTGATTTGTAACAAGGTTTATTATCTGAGTGTCTTTGTTTGGATTCTCCCAGAAGCAAACACTGAGACAAAGATTTGAGAGTCAGTAAGGAGGTGGTCCCAGGAAACACCAGTAGGGGAGTAGGGAAGCGAGGCAGGAAAGAGAAAGAGGCCAACAGAGAGGAAATTATCAAGCAGGTTACAACTGTGGGTAATGGGAGCTCAACCCCATTTTGGAACTCTGGGAGTCTGTGAGACCATACTTGAGAATTATCTCAAGGGAGGGAGGAGTATTCTTCATTGCCTGAGGCTTGGGGGCTTCTAGAGAAAACTCCTAGCAGTTTTGTCTTGCCTTGATCGCTGGCCTATTGTGCTACCAATGATACCGCTCAAGACAAGCTTGACATGAGGGATGCCATGTTGTAGAAAACCCTACTGTAACTTTGAATGACCTCTGACTAACTAACCCAGCCAGATATGCACCCTCCAGGAGGTCTAACTGCTCTGTAGATTTTATGACCCCTGCTTGTGCATGTACCTCCCAGCTGAGAAAAGATGATAATTTTGTTCTTTTGATTTGCTTAGGAATGTGATGAACCTCTCCCCCACCCCCACCCCCGGCCAGAGAGTCTATATTGATAGCCATCATCAAGGACAACTAAAAGATCAGGGCATAGGGCTTCGCTCCAGTCTCTGATGCATATCCAGTAAAACCAAAGATTATCAGGAACAAAGACCAGATGTCTGCTCCCACCCGGAGACCAGCTGCCTCCCCCACCCAGAGACCAGCCCCGTATATAACTGGCCTGTAGTCTTTGTTCTGTAAGATGGTTCTTTTGGACATGAGTCGGCCATCTTCCCTCTTGCTAGCAAGCTGTAATAAAAAGTCCTTTTTCTCCTATCACCTTGTGTCTTGACTATTGGCATGTCTTGCGGTGAGCAGAAGGCCCCACGTTGGGTGGTAACACCAAAGGGAAAAAAAAAAAAAAGCAGCCCTCTAGTAAGGAGTTGCACTTATTCACAGTGAGCAGCCTTCAGCTTAGATGTGAGCGCTGAGAAGCTATGGGTGGGACAGGGACAGCACCTGCTCCCTGAGTAGTAGGAGCCTTTGCTAACACACAGGTGAGAGTAATTCACCTATTACTCTCAAGAAACTGTAGACATTCAAATCAAGGGAAGAACATGCCTAAAGCTAGTTCTTGTCACAAACAGCCTTTTCCATTGAGGGTTGACAGCAGGGCCTCCTGAGAGACCCTAAGGCATCATTTCAAATGGATGAAATCTTGCTCTTATAAAAGCTCTCTTCTCTTTATCCTCATCAGCTGTAATTGCTATCTGGTGATACCCATTCTGAAATCTAACAAGGTGAACTCTAGGTGTTCTTTACAAGCAGTCTATTGATCACTCTTAGTTCAGCAATTAACAGTATGATAATTCACACACTCTCAATTTTTTCCAGACTCCTTTCTCACTACTACACTTGGAGAGGCATATGGGCTATGATTCAGTAATGATCCTATTAACCAATGGTTCTTTAAAATGATCCCTTAGATCATTAATCTCCCACAAAGCAATCCTCCTAGATTGTTCTGGAAATGCCCTTGAGTCATTTAACATGATGGTGTGCTGCTCCCCTTGGGCACATCCCACAGTCAGGCTTGTAAGTATTGACTTGTTTTCATTTCAACCTTCCATTATGCTCAGATGCTGAGGATACCACAAAGTTCAAGCAGAGTAGGTTCAGGACATGGATGTTTCTAGGACAATGCTAAGGAGGAGGGAACAAGGAATCGTTTTCTTTTCCTGCCTCCACAAGCAGTTAAGGCATTGCACATCGGACATGTTTGATGTGGTTAAATATCTCCTAGTGTTTAGTGCTGGCCATTGTATTCTACAAGGTGTAGAGTTATCTCTCAACAGATCCACTACTGCCAAACCTGGTGAAGCAGGACCCATCACACAGCTGCTTACTAGTTCTTCCTTTACAGTCTCTCCAGGGGATTTCAATATCATGATACTGCACCTAGTAGGACTTGCTCATTGTACCCAAACTCAATCTTGGTTGGATCAGATGTTAACCCTAGAAGCATTGTATTTGTATGGTATGGTCTTTCTTTCCTCCTAATTTCTGGAGGGTCTACAGTTCCTGAGGGAAGAGGCAACAGATCTGAGTTGAGTCTATCCTTAAGAGGGTTTATCCCTGTTCTTCCACTGTTCCACAGGGTTCTTCCACCGTTGAACTACTGTGGTAACTTTCCAACCTGCCCCTTGTAGTCTGTAATTTCTGATTATGAGAGGGTAGATTCCCTGGTGTTATTGATATTTACTTCACCGAAATTTCCCTACATCTCTAGCAGAAGGAAAGGTTCAGAATGACTTTCTAGGCCTTGTTTCTTTCTTTTTTGGAGGAAGAGGGAGGAAAAGAAGGGGATTTGGATTGTATTTTTGAAACCAGCAAACAGTTAGCCATTGATGATTAAGCAGCTAGTAACTATGGGGGATCAGAATTGGCCCCCACCCCCACTAACTAACCAAATGAGTTTGGGATGGGAGGCCTGCTCGCAGAAGAGGCCATTACCATAGACCTCTCCGTGTCAGGGTGGGTCCGTGCTAAGCCCATTCTTAGGTCTGGTTGCCCTTTATAAAAGACATTTACGTTTGTAAAGAAAATCTCCATTTGTAAAGGTATCTTCTTCCCTGTACCAGGAAGAAGGTGGGGGAGGGGGGATGGCCTTACCTGGAAACTTATCAGAAGGGAAGATGAGGACTTAAATCTGCATGATAAACTTACCCATTGTTAACTGTGCTGTTTAGGTAACGTGCTCTCTGACTCTCACTAAGTTCCTGTAGTTAACATCCCCCTGGAGCCGGGGTCACCATAGTAATGGGTGTTTGAGCTATTTTTTCTCAGGAACTGAACTCCTTGTCCGCTTCAGGCCAGATTGAGACCACCAACCCATCAACTGGGCCCACGCAGACATGAGTCCAATAAGCGACCTTTTGACTGCAAGAGGTTGGAACTCCACCCTCAGGGCATGCTAACGCCACCATTCTGTGAACAAGCGTCCTACGAAGAGGCATGAAGCCTGACTACGCTTGCTCAGATCATCAATTACCTCATCTCTCCTCACCTCCAATCATTTCAGATCACCTTGCCTCCTACCCCATAAATATCCCTGAGTCCCTATTTTCGTGCAAGAGGATTTGAGATTCATTCTCCTGCTTCCATACTTGGCTGCCTTATGGTTAATAAACCCTCTATCTCTGCAATCTTGTCGTCTCGGTGATTGGCTTTCTGGGGGGCAGGCAAAAATGGACCTGGTGCGGTAACATTTTGGGGAGAGGGAAGAACATCTGGCCACTCGTACTTACAGAAGCCTCTATGCCATAGATTTGATCCCAGGATATAGATCTATATCCACAGCAATGCCCACCATGAAGGCCTACGCTAGGCCACAGCTACTAGTTCTTCAGTTTTATACTTGGTCCCATAAGCTTCTAAACTTGCTGCTTTTGCCTTCTCCTCTGGGATAAAATTCATTATTAGTGAGAAATCAGGGAAAGGGGTCAATCCTTCAAGTGTCTCACATACTCTTAAGCTTCCAAAGCTTCTGAAGCTTAAGTTACTTGGAAATTTCCTGTGTTCATCACTCTAAATAAGACTGATTTGCTAATTTTAACTCAGAAAAGATGTTGTCTATTGCTCTTTACAACAGCTTTTCCAGCATAAATGTTGAACTGAAGATCTTTTTCCTCTCTCATGATGTTGCCATGAATTAAACTTCCAGCTCTCTTATAATTTTCATTCATTTGGTTGACCTTGACCCAATCAGCTACAGTCCTAGAGATTTCCATAAAGTGGTCCCAGCCACCCACAACACATCAAGTATGGAGACTGAATCCTGGGAAATCCCTATGTGTCTTTCCAGTAGCCCTGAGATGTGAGAGCAAGGATGCTTCATTCTGCTACTGGTGCTATTGTCGCTTCTCAGTACCCAGGACTGACCTGCTAGGATGTCATCTACTGTGCTGGATAGTCTTTCCTACTTTCATACTTTTCCTCTCACGCAGCTGTCCATGCAGAAAAGGAGGTGACCCAAGGAATTCTTTTTTTTTGTCTATCAAATACTGATCATTGACATTTCTATTTGCTTTCAGCCTGATGCCTCCACCCGGTTTTCTGAGCAGATTCTGTTTCCAGACATTTACCCCGCAAATGTAGGTATCGTTATCATTGTTATGTTTTCTTACATATGTAGCTGGCTCATGCTGTCCTTTTACTTAGAGAGTGTGCCTAACTCATCTGCATCAATTAAGATCCATTGTTCTGTGTTCAAGAACATCTATATTTCCACCTTTTTCATCACAGCTTCCTTTATTCTTTGAAATGTACTCTAATTCATATTCTTACTCAACTTAAAATGTTGAGACTTAAGACAGTACTGGTGGGAAAAACATTAACAAACATTTAAAGCAACCTATCCTTTCAGAGATGAGGATACTGAGGCCCAGAAAAGTTGTGACCAAGCAAATGGCAAATAGCTAGTTAGTGGCAGTCCTAGGACCTGAATCCACTATATCAGAGTGGTGTCAAATGCTCCTGCCTCAAAAAGAGAAGCCCTGTAGGTTGTAAGCACTTGACTTTTGTCAACATATGACGCTTACCACATTCTGCCATTTATTTATCAGTATTTGTTTTGTTGTCTTACGTCCCCAATGAGATCGTAAACTCTTCATAGGAAGAGGTTGTGTCTCACTCATCTCTGTATTTCCTTCATTATTAAGCACTGTGCCCTGCCCTGGGAAACAGCTGGAGCTCACTAAGTGTTTAACCAGTAAACAATGCATGAACAAATGAGTGAATGCTCTTTTGCTAACAGTTATAGAGCAATACATTTTAATTGGTAGAAGTAATGGGTGGTTTGGAATGCCAGTTGTTTTTTACCATGTTACCTAAACAGCTGGTTAATTTAAAAGTAATATGAGTCAGACCAATGTTTTGTCATCACATAGACAAAAACTGGCTCATTAACTGGATTGTTCAGTTTCCAGTTTGTGGCTGTGAGATCATGCAGATAGAAATCCACCATCTTTTGTCTTTTTCCTATAAAGCAATGTTTAACTGGGTATTCTTTTTTTTTTTTTTTTTAACTTATTTTTCCCCCAAAGCCCCAGCAGATAGGCGTATGTCATAGCTGCACATTCCTCTAGTTGCTGTATGTGGGACGCGGCCTCAGCATGGCCAGAGAAGCAGTGCGCGGGTGCGCGCCCGGGATCCAAACCGGGCCGCCAGCAGTGGAGCGCACTTAACCGCCAAGCCATGGGGCCGGCCCTAACTGGGTATTCTTGACCAAGTAAATTAAAATCCCCCTGGGTCATCTCCTCTCCATCTGCTAAACAGTGTCGCCAACTCTGCCCACTCATTGCCTCACAAGGAAATTGTCGTGCCAGCGTTTTTTAAGAGAGGATTTTATGGAGAGAAATAAAGGACCAAGTGGCCTAATTCCTATCTCCTCCCAAGGAAGATTGTGTAAATGAATGATTTTATTCTAATTCATCAACTCAACTTTGTATTAGAGTTATGGCAATTTGTGAGGCATGAACTCTTCAGCATCTTCCTTATTTTCACATCCTCGTTCTTTGGTTGATTTACTAAGTAATGTGGTTACAGATAAAGACACTTGGTGGATATCCTTGGGTTCCTTGGTTTCTTGGACTATAACGACCAAGGTTCCTTAGACACATACACACGCACACACATGCACAGAGAGATTAAGAAAGAGAGAGAGAGAGAGAGAGAGAGGAGATTTGCTTTTGAATATCTTTAAGCTCTTCGGTTATTGGATTTTTTTTTTTCCAAGAAAGAAAAATAGAAAGAAAAACATCAATTATTGAGTTAAACTGACACATAATCCATTCTTGTGAGTTTTCCAAAGGGAAAGTTCTAAGTTTGAGTTCTAAAGGGGGTCAGCACATGACCTAAAAATCTGACATATCCATACTTGATACACATTGCTTCTTTCTATTTATGCCTTATACCAGGTCTGTTGAATCTTAGTCGTCCTAACCTTTCTCTGCCACTATTTTCTCCCTCCTTCAAATCATCAGGTACATTACTACGTATCCATCTTCAAAAAAACACATCTTTGATCAAATCCTTCTCAAGCACCTTCAATCACTTGCTATTGATCACAGCAGAAGTTGGCAAACTGTGGCATGAGGACCTAATCCAACCCACTGTCTGTTTTCATAAATGAAATTTATTGTAACACAGACATGCTTATTCATTTGCTTATTGCCTATGGCTGCTTTTCTGCTACGGTGGCTGAGTTGAGTAGTTGCCACAGAGACCGTATGCCCTACAAAGCCGAAAATATCCACTGTCTTGCCCTTTACAGAAAAAAGTTACCTGATCTCTGGACTACAGGATAAAATAAGAACTCTAGAGCCTGGCGTTTATGGGTTTTCATAAATGGTAGTTAGCACACAGCAGATGATCAATAAAAGCATAATGTAGGTAAAAATTTATGTTGGAAATATACCCTGCACTATTAATTCCCAGCACAGTCCCTCAGCTCCAGCAGTCTCCTCTCCTTTTGGGAAACAGGGTGCAGGGAATTGTCAGGGCACAGTCAAAGCCTCTGCAGTCAGACATGCCTGAGTTCAAGTTCAAACTATGGCATTTACTACCTGTGTGGCTTTGAGCAAGTTAGTTTTCTTTTCTGAATACTGGTTTCCTCATTTTTAAAATGACTTCATGGAGTTCTAAGAATAAAACAAATCAACATGTTTAAAGTACCTAGTACAGTGCCTGAAGTACAATAGTTCATACTCAAGAAAGCATATTGCATAGTTTCTTGATTAGTCCAGGAGCTAGGATTGCCTGGAAGATATGGTGTATTAGTCAGCTCAGGCTGCCATAACAAAATACCTCAGACTGGGTGGCTTCAACAACAGAAATTTATTTTCTTACAGTTCTGGAGGCTGGGAAATGTAAGCTCAAGGTGCTGGCCAATTTGGTTTCCGGTAAAGGCTCTCTTCTTGGCTTGCAGATGGCCACTTTCTCACTGTGTCCTCAAATGGTGGAGCGAGAACAAGCTCTCTGGTGACTCTTCTTACAAAGACACTAATTCTATTGGGTTAGGGCCCCACTCTTATGACTTCATTCAACCTTAATTATCTCTTTATAGGCTCTATCTCCAAATACTGTCACATTGGGGTTAGGGCCTCAACATAAAATTTTGGGGAGGCGCAATTCAGCCTACAGCACGTGACACACAGAGAATGGTGATTGAGTTTATGCTTGGTGGATTGGCCATTGTGTCTCCCACAAACTGGGTTTCACCTTTAAGTGAGGTAGGCATTTGGTTTTCAAACTTCAAAACCATGTCATCTTATTGGCATAATATATCATTTACAAGTATTGTTATGCTGCAAAAGCATATTACAGAACTATGTCTACAGTATGATTACATTTTTGGTAAAAGTACACAGAAAAAAGACTGGCAGGACATATCCCCACAGATTAACTGAGGTTATTGCTAGGTGGTGGTATAATGGGCAATTAAATTTTTTTTTCTTTCCTGCTTTTCATGTAATAAATATGAATTGCATATATATAAATAAATACATGAATAGATACCTCGTAAAACAAACTTAAAAATACATACTAAAAAAACACACATTGTGGGGCCGGTCTAGTGGCGCAAGCGGTTGGGTGTGCGCGCTCCACTGTGGTGGCCCGGGGTTTGCAGGTTCGGATCCCAGGTGCGCACACACACACTGCTTGTTAGGCCATGGTGTGGCGGCATCCCATATAAAGTAGAGGAAGATGGGCACGGATGTTAGCCCAGGGCCAGTCTTCCTCAGCAAAAAGAAAAGAGGAGGATTGGCATCAGATGTTAGCCCAGGGCTGGTCTTCCTCACACACACACACACACAAACACACATTATGACAGTGTCCATAACTTTTTAGTTATTTAGTTTTTATTTAGGTGAAATTCTCATAACATAAAGTTAACCATTTAAAAGTGTATAATTCAATGGCATTCAGTGTACATTCAAATTTCGTGCAACCACCACGTTTATCTATTTCCTGTCCATAACTTTTTAGAACAACTTTATTGAGGTATAGTTTACATGTCATAAAATTCCTTCATTTAAAATGCACAATTCAACAAGTTTGGTGTATTTACAGAGTTATACAACCATTACCACAATCCAGTTTTAGAACATGTCCATCACCCCAATAAGATTTTTTGTGTCCATTTAGATTTTACTCCCATTCTCACTTCCAGCTCCAGGCAAATACTAATCAGCTTTCTGTCTCCTTAGATTTGCCTTTTCTGGACATTTCATATATATGGAATCATACAGTATGTTACCTTTTGTTTTTGGCTTCTTTCCCTTTGCCTAATATTTTTGAGGTTCATCCATATGGTAGCATGTATCAGTATTTCATTCTTTTTTTTGTTGAAGAGTATTTCATTGCACGGATAAACCACATTTTGTTTATCCATTCACTCATAGACACTTGAGCTGTTTCTACATTTTGCCTATTATGAATAATTCTGCTGTGAACATTCACATGCAAGTCTTTGTGTGGATATATGATTTCATTTCTCTTGGGTGGAACCTTAAAAGTGGAATTACTAGGTTGAACAGTAAACTTATGTTTAACTTTTTATGAAACTGTCACACTGTTTTCTTCATAACTTGGTTTTTGATTTATACAAACATGAGACAAGAGCTACTACAGCTTCGACTTCTTTAAATTGTGTAGCCTGGGATAAGTTTCTTATGGCCTCTACATCTGTTTCCTCATCTACAAAGTGGGGATAAAATGGAACTTATATCATGGAGTTGTGTAGGGATTAAAGGTGTATTATGTGAAATGTTTAGAACCATGCTTAATATGTGTGAGTCCCAAGTAAATGTTAGCTGTTATTATGGAGTATGTTTGGGTGATTGGGATTCAAAGTCAAATTTCTTACATAGACATAATATAAAGACATAATATAAATAATATAAAATTATTAAGGCCGGCCCAGTGGTGTAGTGGTTAAGTTCATGTGCTCCGCTTTGGCTGCCCAGGGTTCGCAGGTTTGCATCCCAGGCGCAGATCTACACACTGCTCATCAAGCCACGCTGTGGCAGCATCCCACACACAAAATAGAGGAAGATGGGCACAGATATTAGCTCAGGGACGATCTTCCTCACCTAAAAAGAAAATTGATAATAATAATGATAATAATAATAATATAAAATTATTTATCTTTTACTGCTTACAGTTTTTTTTTAGGAAAATAATACTTGCAGACTGTTCCTAGACTTTTAGCACTTTTCCTCTAAACCTTTCTATTCCATAGCTTACTCCTTATTTGATGATTTTTATTTAGCTCTTCTCAAAGCATTCAACTTAGTTTTTATGTAAGTTAATCTTCACCGAGACATCAACTCTCATTCATTTTTCACTCATATGTCATATTCATGCTTCACTATTTTATGCAATTACGTCTCAAATGGTTGGAGCTGAGTAGCTTACTGGACATGAGTGTTCACAAGCTGGGGAAGTTAGTAAGTTTTGCAAAGTGAATGAAAATTTCTAGTAAATGTGGTGCAGATTGAGTAGAACTTGGTAAAGATCTTTTACTTTATATGGCAGCGTCTGGAGGAATTTCTACTAGTTGCAAATTTGATGAAGAGGAAATAACAATGTATGCTTAGGTCCACATTCTGCAAAATATGAAGCAGAACTTGGCATATTCATCATGTAAGATAAAATACAGCAATATTTGTGGGTAATTTTTCAAAACATGGGAAAACGTAATATTAAGATTAAAAAGTTGACTATAAATAAGTCTTAAGGGGGAAACTGTGGCTCTAAGTGATAGAATTATAGGATAATATTTTTCCTGCATTTCTATACTTTTCTCTATTTTTTAAAACTTACAATGTAGACAGCTTTGATAAATGGATAAAAAGTAAATAGAAATTCTGGTTTCAGTTCCAACATGTAAAGAGCTTGGAAGTCTGCACTCTTATTCTTACAAAAAGAAAAAGCTAAAGAAATGGAAAATCAACAACTTTTCTTGAATCTGTCAGATAACCGAGGTCACAGGGTAAACTGTTGCCCAGAAATCTGTAGAGACAGGTGAATCCGGAGAGTCATAGCCAAGGTCTGCTTATCTGAGGTAGCAGCAACTGGAGCCATAAATGGGTAGGAACACTTAGATGATAATTTTAATGAATTTCTGGAGGTTGAACGTAGACACATAAAATCAGTGCCTGAATATTTATAGTAGTTTTATTCATAATCATCAAAAATGGAAAAAATAAGATGTCCTTCAATAGAAGCATGGATAAAAAATGTGTGGTACATCCATATGATGGAATATTATTCAGCAATAAATAAAAGGAAATGAACTACAAGTCACAAAAGACATGGATGAATCTTAACTGCATATTGCTAAGTTAAAGAAGCCCATCTGAAAAGGCTCTACATTCTGTATGAGTCCAACTTTATGACATTTTGGAAATGACAAAACTACAGCTACAGTAAATGGTTTCCAGGGCTTTGGTGGTGGAGCAGAGTAGGTGAATCGCAGAGGAGACATTCAGGGTGGTAAAACTACTTGGTATGAGACTGTAATGGTGGAGACGTGCCACTATGCATTTGCCAAACCCATAGAAATTTATAGCATAAAAAGTGAACCTTAATGTTCACTTTTAAATAAATTTAATTTAAAAATCTTTAGGAGGCTAGTGTTTTCCAGGAAGGATTGCACACTGTGACAAGAGAATTTAATCACATCACGAATGTATGAAATAATCACACTGAATGGGGTTGGAGGGAAAGGTGCTGACCTCAGTACTTCTGGAAATGAGTGGACTCTGCAAGACTAACAGCAAAAGGAACTGCACCTAAACACTGTACTCGAGTTGATAAAATTTTTTTCCCATGAAAGGATAGGTTAATAATTCTGAAATTTTCATGCGTATATATTGAAATTGAACAATTAAATAAATGAGTGGTGGATAGTGGGAGCCAGATGTCTCCCTGTTGGAGTAGAAATGTACAGATAAGCAAGTGAAGGAGGCTAGAATGATTCATGTGGTAATGGATTAGAGACATCAGTATAAACTCCTATTTAGTTAATAGAGATACAGATGGTTACATATAGAAATATTTATAGCTATTGGTATATATATGGGTTAGTGTACACATGTATATTTCCTTGTTCTATGGGCTGAGAGCACCTAGAAGCAGTGATACATTTAGTGCCCAGACCTTGGTTTCTAATACCATTCTCTAATAAAAGGATCCACTGCTGCTTGGAGAGATGGTTGATTCTAGGCCTGGAGTGGGAAACATACAAGATTATCCTGGAGAATCTACTAGTGCCAGAAAGTAAGGAAGTGTTCAAAAGGAAAAATAAAAAACCTACAATAATGAGGGTATGTCAACAGGACACAGGAGCCAGTTGAGAGAGCTCAATGGCCCAAACTGGGAAAATTTAAGCACCAAAATAAGTAAAGTAGTATTGTATTATAACCCAAAGTACAAAATAAATATCTATAGGACTATAGTGATATAAATTTTTAAAAGGTAAGTAGATGAAGAATTTGGGTTAAAAGAATAAATAAGATAAAGCCCAAGGTAAAGTTAGTACAAAAATTCCACACTATTCTCTCATGCTCCTGTAAATGGACTGCATATTTCTTCAACAGTCAAAGCAGAGAATGAAACAAGTTATAAGACTCCTAGTACATAGATGCATATATAAAAAACCAAATTACTTGTTAAGGAGAAGGCCAGCTTCTCTTGAAAATGAGATTCAGGAGACATTTCTTTCTTGGGTTTTCACAATATCCTTGCAATAAATAGAATAAGGAGTTTTAATAACATCTTTTACTATAGACTAATTAATAAGAAATTTTTAAAATTAATTCCTTATGGCACATGTACACAATAATGTTTATAAATATATAATCTGTACTTGAATAAAACTAAAATCATCACTTGTTTCTAAAAGAGGAGGTTTTGATTTATTTGAATTCTTGAAATCATAAGTGGCAGAAACTGGCAAAAATTAAAATATTTAAACATGAATTCAAATTGTGTTTATTTTCATAATCCTGACTTTTTCTTGATAATTAAGAAATCAACTTGTTAAAAATACATATTTCCAGGGGCCAGCCTGGTGGCATAGCGGTTAAGTGCATGTGCTCTGCTGCTGGCGGCGGGGGTTCAGATCCCGGGCGTGCACCAACGCACCGCATGTCAGGCCATGCTGTGGCAGCGTCCCACATAAAGTGGAGGAAGATGGGCATGGATGTTAGCTCAGGGCCAGTCTTCCTCAGCAAAAAGAGGAGGATTGGCATGGATGTTAGCTCAGGGCTGATCGTCCTCACACAAAAAAAGAAAGAAAAAAAATACAGATTTCCAATTTTAATCCTAAATTTTACACACATTTATTTAGGGAATAAGAGCTCAGCTACCGACATTAATCTCTCCTTTTAATATTATTGCATCCAATTGTGGTCATAAACCTCTGGCTATCTCCAGTTACTTGCACAGCTTCCTCTAAAAGCCAAAATGGCTTCAGATTTATTTAGAATAGATTGTTTATGGATTGAAAGGAAGTTGTTTACATCAACTCTGAACTTTCGAAGATTGGCTTGACTTTTTAATCTACCGGAGTTGTAGAACAAAGCTGTGAGATGGCTCTGGAAGTGGTCAATTGGTCCCCTGCAGTGTTCACTTCCACAAGAAGAGCTAGGAACATGGTGGGGTGGCTTACACAACATTAGGTCTAAATAGAAAACCAATCTATATTCACCCCCATTGAGGATTGAAATTCAGAGGGCTAATTTGTTCCAAGTGGGGAAGAAACACTGCAGACTCCCTGCTCCAGGCTGTGTGATTCTTATCATTTAACTCATCACGGGGCATCCCACAGAAGCTGACCTGGAATTGTTTTGGAACGAGACTACAAAGACAGATGCTTGTGATGGTACTCTGTGTAGCCGTTTCTATCACATGTCACATTTAAATTACATTATCTTTTAATAGTCATTCAAGTACTGTTTCTATAAAGAGAGCTGCTGCTTAATTTGCAACACTTTCATTGCTTGTAACATTTTATCCAAAATGGGAGGCTATATCTAAGAAAGTGATTGACAAGTTGACTAAGGCTGCTTTTCCTTGTGTTAAAAGACCAAGACCTATATACTTTTCGCTGTGTAATTTAGTAGCCTATGATTTTAATGATTGTCTTAGATCCAATCACTTTGTCAGGTATCAAATAAACTCCAGTAAAAGTGAACATTACCCTCTTGCTGTTTGTTGATAGGGTATTATTTAATTTAAAATAACTTTAGCAATTCACCTTTCAAAGCTTCAGCAGAAATTCATTTCTCAAAGTATGTCCTTTCCCTCATCAAACTTCTATTATGGTGTGTTTTATTTCCATGGAAATACATTTCTTCTAATTTAATTGTGCTTTCTAAACTGCATTATCTCTTGGGGACATTTTTTCTTATTTATTACCTAGGAATCTAAAGAGAAAAAGATTAAAGTATCAACCTAATTGGCAGAATGCTTATGTAAAACCTAAATATTTATATTTAAAGTAGACCCTTTTAAAATTTTTATAGATGCGTAATAGTAAACATTATGACACACCGATACACTAGATGGTAAAAGGGATTGTACCGCCATCACTTAGGTATAGACAAGGCAAAACAGAACTTCCAATAGAGAAGGGGTCATTAAGTAACCAGAGTGGAAGGAAAACAAGAGTTGCATAACTTTGAAAAGTTAATGGGGAAGAAAGTCTCCTCTATTGAGGGGACTCATTTTTACTTAAATTGTTTTGGATTCCAGATTTCATTCTCTCTTGACACTTTTAGCATGTTTTCCTCACTTATCCTCTTTCTCATATCTTCTATTTCTTCCTCTCTGCTAGTTACTTCTGTAAACATTCTTCTATAAACATTCTTAAATAATATCAGTTCAAAAATCGACTTCCTTTGAACGTTTTCCCTTCTGTCTATTTCATTATAACTTTTCTTTCATTCACCTGTAAACATGGTGAAACTTTACTTATCGACCATTAGTCTTTCAATCCTTTGGAAACTAGCATTTGCAACTGTTTTTGGTTCATTATTAATTATCTTCATATTGTCAGATCTCTTTAAATTGTCTTTTGACATGAACTCGATTCCCTGTATGCACCCTGCCCTCACTTCTCAAAGGAAATGTCTCCTCTTTCTCGGCTTCCTGGATAATACTTTATTTTTTCTGGTTAATAAACTTTGTTTTTTTTTTTTTTTTTTACTGTTAATGCTTTTCGATCTCTTTCTTTGATGCCTCCTCTATTGTCTGACCCTAAAGTATCGGTTTGCTCTCCCTAGCCTTCTTCTCAATCTCTGCTCATGCTGAGTGATCTCATCCATTACCAGGCCTGCAGCTCCCATTAACGTGCTGAGGAATCCAAAATGTAAATGAATCAGACAAAGGAAAGTTGGACTGCTTTAAGAAAAAAAAAATGGACATTCTGTGTAATAAAATTAGAAGGATAATTTTAGACAGATTATGAAAAAACACTCAATACATTTGGTTACAAAGTAAATTTATAACCTCTAACTATTAAAGAAAAAAAAAATTAACTCAAGGCACTGAATTCAGAGGATGTAAAAGATAATGAAATTGCTTGTAAATTAAGATCAAAGAGTCATCAGAGTATTTTAGAACTCAAAGATGCTCCCTCGCTTTCTCTGGATGGAGCAGGAGGCTCTTGGCATATAGCTTCCAGGTGGCTTGTACTAAATAACAGAAAATATCATGTTATGAAATTTTCTTGTTATGATTACAAGGTATGGAGCTTGTGTGGTAGGGAGAGGAACTAGAAAACAATAACAAACAATAACAAGCATCGGGATTTCTGAATCAGCCATAAAGTATGCTGTTACGACATCTCAAAGTGGCCAAATGAGATGAGTAGGCAGATGAGTTAAAATATTAAGGCAAAAAAGTCCAGGATTTCATACTGATTCATTGGGAGGTATAAGCCACAATGTTGAAAGCAAAGCATGAAAACATTGTCTGAGTCACAAGTGGGTTTGTGGGGTAGCAGTAGCTTGTGGAACATGTTATGCAGCTTGAGGAGATAGCCAGGGTTGCATGAAGGGACCACGCAGAGTATAGTGTAACTCTTCATATTTTAAAAATAAAGAAAAAGGAAAACTTCATTGATTAAGCAATGTCACCGTAGGGGTTTACTAACAGGTATAGCATTAGAATTCAGATTTCTGTCTTGTGGCCCATTGTACCAGACAGCTTCTAAAAAAACGAGGAGGGATTAGAGAAATTTAAGGAAGTTCTATCTGTTTAAAAACCACTTTAACAGTGTTTTGCTCCAACCAAGTAAATATCAACATTTATTAAACAAAATGCCTTAATTCACAGGGAAAATGATAAATTATCAAGAGTGGCTGAGAAACGTTTCATTGCTCCTTCTACTGTTCTGCTCCCTGGAGCCTGTTCAGCACTGTTGGCTGCAGGAACAATTCACTCCGTTCAAAATTCTCTAAATGTAGAGCTGAGATGCTCAGAAAATCATTCATCACACATGAATAAACAGCCCAATTGTTATTTCCAAAACGTTGAAAATCTTGGAAAAGAACAGGAACACAAACATTCCTTGAAGAATGTAGCCTTTGCTGTGTGGGCCCCCAATTTAAGAGGCTACTAGGCTTCTGTTTTCGATAACTCAAAGCTCATTCCCATTTGACATACCAAGTAGATTTCTTTCAGTGGGATTATTCTTTTGCAGACTTTTCTTTCTCATTTAGCTTAATTATTATCAATTTAGAAATATTTGCAAATGTTGCAAATGATCCAATTTAATTAAAAATACAATATAGATGAGAGGTATATATTGAGTGAGATGAAAGGAAGCCAATCTTCAAATGAGAAAGGCCTACTTCCTACACAGCCCATGCGTAAATTGACTGTTATCTCTGTTGCTCCGTCCTCCCAGCACAGGAAATCACTGCATGGGTGCTGTACAAAGACCTGGAGTTTTAAGGGATAGGTCATGCTGATTGAGTTTTGGTAGTTGTTGTTTTTTTATTTCATTTTGTTATGCTACCTGAAATTCCTGTAATTAGAATACTTGGGCTCAAAAAAAATAGTCTAATAAGATTGCAAACATTTCTGGGAATGGGAGATGGCTTTTTGGCATTGATATATTAGTGTGAATTAATTTAATCAGGTTGCTTTCCTTCTAAACTTAGCTGGCCCTTGGCAATATGCATTATTTTTTGGAGAAAGGAAAGAAAATAATTTGAAACATAGAACACTTGGGACATGGTGAACCAGGCCTTGGTGGGGACCATTGTGTGACAGGAAAGATACTGAATATAGAGTTTTTTTCCTTTTCTTCCTTTCGGAAGATTGGCCCTGAGCTAACATCTGTGCCAATCTTCCTCTATTTTTTATATGTGGGATTCCATCACAGCATGGCTTGATGAGCAGTGTGTAGGTCTATGCCAGGGATCCAAACCTGCGAACCCCAGGCCGCAGCAGAAGTTGAGGACGTGAACTTAACCACTACCCCACCAGGCCGACCCCCATGAATACAGATTTGATGAATTACAAGAAAAGAGATTTTTTAAAAACATGTCCTCTGTTTTCTGGGCTAATGGGTGCGTGCATGTGCGTACCCACACATACACAGAGAGGCTATATTCAAGATCTGTTCCCCCAGGAAATAGAACTCAGCGAATGTCAACAGCACCATAAAGACTAGCTATATTGTGGCTTAAACAGCTTCTTTGGACTGGCCTAGAATATCTTTCTGAATTTCAAATTACAGACAAAAATAAAGAACTTTCGCAATATAATTGAATTTTAAATTTTGGAATCTCTAGGTAGCATAAATAGAAACAGAGTCTCCTGGATAATGTTTTATATAATAAAATTATCTTTAGGGTTTAGAACCTGAAAAGAGTTTCTCTCTCTTAAAGAACTGGAAAGTTTCCTTTAATCAGATAATGAGAATTTTGTAACTCTTTTGTTCTCTAATAAGTTCAAATTTGAGGCCTAATCATATTAACAAACCTGGTTCTTTTGTTGGCTTATATGCCACTCATTCCTTTTTATTATTTTGATTTTCAATTTCTAATTAAGCAATCTAATTATAAGCTGCCTTAACTCTTTTTTAAAAAAAAATGTGGTAACTAAGAGAAGGAAGAAGAATTAGAATATTATTATAAATGATGTGCTCCATGTCATACATGCATTACCTCAGTTATTCCTCCCAACAGCCTATAACACAATCTTATTATCTCATTTTTATTATTGAGGCTGCATTCAAACAGATTTGAAGTGATAGTATTGATATTCAGGCTTCTCTGTATATAACCACTTCATTGAATGAGCGATATTCTGATAGGTTATAATCAAGACACAGCTTTTCTTCTTCCATGTTTGCATTCAAAAAAGTCCTTTGTGTCTCCCCGTCACTTGATTGGGAGATTGCACAACTTTCAAGTCACTTTCAGCTTAAGGATACTTTTGATTTTCAGATATTACCAACTCTAATCCTTCCTAAAACAAATCTTCAAACATCTAATCTAGTTCAGATTTTTTCCCCGGCCTCAGCTAAGGCCTGAGCTGGGCATCAGAGATTGCAAGTGATAAAGCTGCTATAGACTTTTCCCTCTTTCTCTCTGCTTACTCTGCAGTGAGCTGCTCCAGAGTCTGGGGTGGTGGTGAGGGGGAGCCTGGAGGCAGATGAGGGTAGGAGGAAAAAGCAATGCCTGTCTTTCAGCAGGCTCTAGGAATTCATCTCTTGGTGTCCTCTTTCACAGCAAGTTTCCAAATGCTGGCTGACCCAGGGGATTCACTTTCTGGCTGACTTTGAAACTTCACTTCCCCCCACAGTGAGGCACATTTCCAGCTTCTTCCTGTGGGATGCCCTTTTGGCTGGGGTCCATCAATATATTTTGAACCCTACCTGCCAGGAAATTCATTTGGCATGAGGGAATTCAAACCTCCTTGTTTCATGAAACAATATAAGCACAGTCTGCTTCTCACTGCTGCCCTCTCTACTTGTCTTGCCATTCAAGTCAGTCTAACCATCCTCCCACCTTTAGCACTCCCCAGGTGAGAGGTAGGGACCAGTCTCCATGTTTGTATAGGCCCCGGGAATAAATGTCAGGTTCTCCCAATAGCCAGCTGGGGAGTGAGATTCCCAGTGTCCCCTTTCAGACACTCCTAATATTTATGCCAATTCTCTTACTCTTTCTCACTTATCTTGAGGTCAGGGAGGCATACTTCAACAAGGCTGATAACTCTTTACCTTGATTAACCTCTTTGATGAACTAGTGTTCTTTTATGTAGCTGGGAAGTAGGAGTCTGTTCCTACACTGATTTGCTACCTTAAGTCAATCCCACATGGATGTGTCTAACACCTTTCTTTAGAATGTAGGGAGTATCTATTACCCATTTTTCTTAGTCTTGGGCCTTCAGCTGAAATTAAGAGACAATAGGACAAGCCCCATTTAAGATCCTGTTATATTGTTTTTAGAGTTCATTATCTTTTCACTATAACATGCTGTTTCCCAAAATTCACCTTAGGCAGATCTACTCACATTCTTCAAATGCCCCTCTTTAATCTAGAAGTTTAATATGACAATAAATGTATATGTAATTTATAAACTGAGCAGACACCTTATATCGTAAATCTCTTTTCTACCTCTGTTGTCATTTATGAACATGAGATATGTGTTTTCTGCTACAAATATATATTGAATTGCCGCTATAGATTGTCAAAATCAGTATTTGCCAAACCCGATAACATTTCTATGAAAATAGCTGCAAGAACTTTACCACTTTATTCTGATTTCTTTTCAACATGGCCACTAGTTGGCTGGTCAAAAGTGTTTTGCAAAGAACCACTAATTGAAAAGAGGTATAAATCTTATTTTTGGCCTTAGTACTACATAGCTGTGTGAACTTAACACATATGTTAATCTCTCTTCCACTCAGGGTTCCTGTAATTGAAGACTCTTACTAAGTAATCCTTACTGCCACAAAAGGTTAACCATGCACATAGTGTTTAGATGAACCATTTTGACGAAGCACTGAAATCCTTCTAAATAAAGCCAGAACCATTGTAACTGTTGACCAGAAAATAATCCCTGACGGATAATATGCCTGGACAAGCCATTATCCAGGATGGGTTGTTTTTATTTCACTAGTGAAGTGCTAATCTAAGTAGGTAGTTCTTCAGAGTTTCCGGAGGATGCATACCAAACACACAAACACACTTATAAAGCATGTTATTTCTTAAACTGGCAATGGAGTACGTGTGTGTGTTCACAAATTAATAAATAATATTCTGGCAACCAATCTTTATAAATAGATATGTTTCAAAATATGGATGAATATGCATTGGTTTCAGGATAAAAATCAAAGTCCATGGTATGAATTACTAGGACTTCCATGACCTGGCCTATGCTAATCTCTTCAGTCTTGTCTCTTACCTTGCCCTAACTCATACTCTGTCCTTTGGCCATACTCAGCTACTGGTTCTTGCTTTGAAAAATCAGGATGTTTTAAACCTCCATGGTTTTTCACAGGCTGCTCCCATTGTCTATCATTCTATTTATCTCCTGCGGTGTAATAAATCATGCCAACACTTAAGTGGTGGTCCTAGGAGTTGGCGGAGCTTATCTAGGTGGTTCTTGCTCAGTGAGTTTTCTCATGTGAATGCAATCAGATGGTGGCTGGAACTGGAATTGTCTGAGACTTGCTAACTCACATGTCTGGTTCCTGGGCTCGAAGGACTCAAACAGCTGGGATCTGGAACAGTGGGCATCTTGGGCATCTCCCTCTATGTGGTCTCTTGAAATGGACTCTCCAGCACAGCAGCTTCAGGAGAGTCAGACTTCTTACATGGTGGCTCGGGCCTTCAGAAATACATGTCTCAATAGAGCAAGAGAGTCAGGTGGAAGCTATATCATCTTTTATGATTAGCCTTAACAGTCCCACAGTGTATTTCTGTTGCATTCCATTCATTAGAAGTAAGTCACTAAGGGCAACTCATGATCAGGAGGAGAGGAATTAGACTCAACCTCTTGGTGGAAGGAGTGTCAAAGAATGTGTGGACATGTTCTTTGACCACCACACATACATAACAAGTACTTGTTATCTTTCAAGACTCAGTCGACAGTCATCTCCACCATGAAGCCTTTGGACCATGTTCACCTTCCACCTTACTCCTGCTGTTTCTCAAATTGACCACTTGCTCCATCGTACCTCTACTCTTCCTTGTACCTGCTTCTATTATTACAGGTATGAAATCTTTTTTGTATCTAGCTTAGTTTATGTTTATCCAGCCTATTAAATAAAATACATATTTCTTAAAGACATGGAATGTTTCTATATTCTCTTCTTTAGCCCTATTGTTTAGCCTGTGCTTGAAAAAAAAGGGTCTGTTAGTTGAATAGAATATTGAATAAGAAATATGAGTATATGTGAAGCTTATAAATACCAAAAAATTTATTTATTAAAAAACAGATTTACTTTTTAAAATGATGTTAAAGCATTTTTTCCAATGTTAAGAACATCTGTCTTTAAGCATTATGAAAAATAACAATTTGCTTACTACTTTGTCTGTATTGAGTAACAGGCGACTGGAAATCATCAACTTATTTTTTCCTCGCTAGAATTATGGTCATTGAAAGCAAAGTGTCTTACCCCAGATTAAGAGCTCATGCTCTTAGTTTTGAGGCACTGAAAAAGATTAGAGAATAATGTAGAAGACATTCATCTTTCTCTCAGAACTGTAGTCTACGTTAATCTTGTAGGTCCTCCAGGGCTGCTTACTGTGAGAGCCATCAAAGGTCCATAAAAGCCCAATACAATAATGGAAGAAGGAACTTTTCCAAGATGAATTTGAGGTGTGATGGATTTGCAAAATGTAATGGTTAACTTCCTGACAATTGTGTAATGAATGATAAGCAGAAATTAAGCAATGCACTTGTATTTGCTTTAGATTTATATGTTTGCCTTTTGGATACATGCTGGCCATTGAAATGGACAGCATTAATCTTTGGCATCTTCATTTTATCTCCTATATAAAAACTAGTTTAAAAAGATGTTGCAACTCTCACCCAAATTAGTGGAAGCAAGGTTATTTATATTTAACTTTCCCAAGAGCCAAACTTTTTACTTCTGTGCATTTCTATATCAATATTAGCACTTTGTAAGTTGAGAAATTTAAAAAATTGAATAGTTTACTGGCATATTTCGGAAACTGGAGATCTCTGCCACCCGCAATTGCGATAGCACGGGGAATGGGTAATTATTCTTTAATAGTAGAAGAATAGTAGTGGTCACATTTGGCTCAGAGTCATGGGTAGTGTTTTCATTAAATACCACCCCGTAATCATTACTCACTGCACACTTTAGCAAGACAGCTGATGAGGAAGGAAAACAGAACAGGGACATTGCCATCAACAGGCAGAGAGCGCACAGGCTCAAGAGTGTAATTTAGTTCAACTAGTACTTGGAGACACTTATGCCACCCTATAACTAAAAAGAGTTTAGGGGATAAAAACTATTGTTTAGGGAAAATGTGTGGTTGTCTGATGGCACACACTTCAAATTCTGTTCAAATAAAAGCTAAGACAAGTGAGAGATTCCACCCATTCTAGTGTGCCTTCAGTGAAATTTAGAGCATTGAATCCCCCAATTTCATAATGTTTCCTCAGGCCATACATGCAATAACGTCCTTCATTCAAGTCAAGTGATATGAAGTGCGAGATACTGCCCAATCATTATATATAAAGCTTGAATACAGAAGGAGGTAGAGGTGGGGCTCTTTTACTAAATTTTCTGGGCTTTGAAATAGAGTATGAAGAAAACTTTTACACTGATTCCCACCATTGTTGTTTTATATATTTTTTATTTTTCCAGTTCAGAAATAGCCATACCTATGGTCACTCAGATTCATTTTCAGATATTTTAATTCTAAATCCTTTGTTTTGTTACGTTTGGTGTGTTCATGCAGTGAAAAACAAAACCAAAAATCCCAACAACCCAGATACACGTGGTGTTTGGTGTTAGCAGATATGGACGGCTTGAGAAGATTTATCCCCTTCACAATCTCTAACAGCCACACTTCTCTTCTTAAGCTTTCCCAAACAAAACATATACTCCAATAAAACAGTGAGGATGCACGGCCAACCCGTGTCTCAGATAAGTCTCTGAGCCTCTGATTCCAGCCAAATTACTGCCCCCAAGGCCTTTCCATATAGAAATTCTGAAGTTGCCACTGATTGCATTATTTTCGTTGGAATACCTGTCTCCCATAAAAACTTTCTGCTTATTCAAATAGATACTTGCAGAGGATGAGAAAAATAACGTCTGGATATTTATTATTTGTAATAATCTATGATTTAAATTATACAAAAAGATAAAGTCAGAATTTTGCTAGTCCCCTAAGAGGTCTGGGATAAAAGCTATTGAAAGAACAAAAGGATGGGAAAAGTCATTTGTATGTAATAATAATCCTCACTTGAAATAATTTTGGAGGGTTTTATAAACTCATTTAAGGGGGAAATTCTCTCTTTTACCTCATGCTTCATGTTTTTACTAGTTTCTTATCTGTATATTGAATTAGAGTTAACAGTGTTTGTGTATGCTTCTGGCCAATGGGGACTTTCTCTCACTCATTAGACAGCAAAAAAGAATAGGAAATAAGGCAAAGATTCATTTGAAAAGGGGAGTGACGATTTGGAAAATGACAGACAGCAAACCTAGCCAGAGCCTGTCTCTTTCCTTATCTAGGATTGTCAATCATAGTTTTCCTTTTTCTGCCTATTGTCTGTTTTTAATTTGACTTCTGCCTTTCAGATGATCTTAGTGGCTCTATGTAATCTCTTCTATTTTCTCTTTATTTTTTAAAATTGTGAGATATATTATACAGTGCGTAAAACTTAATGTCGTTTAAAAAATAATTATACATACCCTGTATCAACACCCAGTGCTGAATCACATCTAGCCCCATTCGTCAATAAATTTACAATTTTAGCAGGAGACAGAAAAAACTAGGTGACTAAGTATAATAAAGTATTACAGATATTTTAAAAGACACCTGCATGCATACGAAGAGTAGACACCAAAAACAGGGCATAGTCAATTGTATTCATTGAAGAGAGGAGGGAAAGAACAGGGCTAGCTTTCACAGATGAAATTGGAAGTAAGTCTTAACAGACCAATGAGCAATTGCCAGGCGGACAGTGAAGTGGTCCAGGATCCTAGGCAGAGAAGCTGCAGTCCATCAAGGTGTGAAAAATCTTGGCATATTTTGACATCACAAGTGGAATTGTGGGATGTAGGGCAGGGAGAGGGCCTTGGTACCTTAAATTTTCTCTGGAATCTCAGTTCTAAAGTTTGAGTGGGACAAGTCTGGAGGCAGAGTGACCTGATAGAAGGCTGTTTGGGTAGTCTGGAAAAAGATTAAGGTATCGATTAGGGAATATGGAAACAGTATGCAAATTTGAGGACTTTTAAAGAAGTACAATTTTAAAGCAGTAGAATTTTCAAGAACTGTTGATTAATTGGATGTAGAGAATAATGAAAGGATATAAGAATCAGCCCTAAGTTTTTATTTTAAGTGACAACACTAGGCAAGATAGAAAATTTATTGCTCTGTAGCACAAATTTGGATATAATGGAATTTATGGTTAGTTCCAATCCTCTTTCCAGCCCCAGTTCTCAAACAGGAAAAGAGGAGGGCAAGGAAAAGCATGGGGGAGGGACATGGAGCAGGGAGTAGTTGAGAAGTGAGTGCCTTGTGATCATTTGAGACTTTCTCAGTGAGTGTGTGGTCATCTATATTTAATATGTTTCATTATCTTTCCTTTTGTGCCTATCACAATTTTATAGCATGGCTTTTTAATTAACCTTGCAATGATGTGACCTTGAATTTTAACTGGCACAATATTTTGGACCCCACATATAGCATTTTGGTGGGGTTCTACTGTATAAGAGGAGTGTAAGATCAAAGACGTTGAACGGAGTTTTGATATTGAGTTTGTGGTGCTTATCATGCATGAACATGGAACCCGTTACATAGGTATATGGACACATATATCTGAATATCAAAACTGTTTGAGATGGAAATACAGATTTGGTGGCCATCAGTATATATTGGTACTTGAAAACGTGATTATATTTCTTGTGGGAAACTGACATTTTTTAAATAGGCAGAAGAAGAAGAACCCATATAGAAAACAGAAAAAAATGATCATGATCAAAACATTTCAGAGGATCAAATGACTGCAGAGTTATGGAAACTGAAAGTATAGGGAGTTTGGAGAAGAAAGAAATGAGGCAGAAACATACGAGTGGAAATTTCCCCGGTGTTTGATAATTGTGAAGCAATTTGTGGCCTTGGTTAGAGCCATTTTAGTAGCATTCTGGGGGTGGAGGGCAGACTGTAGTGAGATGAGAAAGGAATGAAGCTAATAAAATGAGACTTGAATACATTCTTTCAAAATGTTTGATGAGAAGGGGAGGATAGAGTTTGGAGGTAGTTATTCAAGTACAAACGGTCAGGAGGCTTTAAGATGGAAGAAAGAAACTTGAGCCTGTTGATGGTGCCAGTAGCTAGAGAGAGGTCTAAGCCTTAGGAGAGAGAGAGGATAGACTACAGGGCAAATCTCTTGGATACTGATGAGAATTAGATCAAGTGCTAGGATGGCAGCCTTGTCCTTGAAAAAGAGGAGGAACACCTCTTTGTCTAAGGTTAACAGAGAGGAAATTAGGATAAATTTATACATCAGAAGTAATCAGAAGCAGATCAGAAGGAAACAGAAGTAAAAAGTGATCTTGGCTGATGGCCTCTATACTTTCAATGAGACAGGAAGGAAGGGTGGATAACAACCCATCAAAAGTGGCTCTTGAATGTAAGCTGACAAAGAATGAAGGTTGGTTGATGTGTGGTAGTGGGAAAACTACAAAATGTCCCAAAGTGCCTAATGTTTTCTTAAGCATTGTTATAAAAATGCCCTGTTGTCTTGATTGCTAGAAAGAAGGAACGAGAAAAGACTTAGTGTAAAAGAAGGAGCGCTAGACTGAGAGTCTGGAGACTGGCTTCTGTTTACAGTTGTGCCCTATTTCCAATTCCATTATGTCAGACAAGTCAATTTAAAAGGTTTCTCATCTGAAAAAGGAGAACTAAACTAAATGACTTCTAAATGTCCTTCCTAACACAAACCTAACTTTATCCATTTTAATTTTGATCAAGGCAACCAAAAAGTATGGAGAAATGTTTAAGCTACACTATTTAATTCGTACGTCCATGCCATGCTGCAGACACCTGGCAGCAGGAGACTTAAATTATAGCTTCAGATTTGGGGTAGAATTTTTTATTTGTTTCAAAAATATTTATGGCAGTCCTACTTTGAGTCAAACACTGTGCTAGGTTTTGTGTGAACAAAAAGAGGTATTAGATGGGTTTGGGTCCTCAAGGGAGCATACAAACTAGTGAAAGAGTGGGACATACATCTTTCAAATGTTGAAGCTATAAAACCAAAGACATGAAGAGACAATAAACGTTCCAGGACTGAGCATAACAACATAGAGAGTCTTTGTTCCCAGGCTGTTTGTTAATTGCCACAGACATTTGCTGTTAATTGGCCAGGATATTTTCCGGTTCAGTTCACGTGATGTGCTGCTAGTTCCCTCTTGTCTACTAAATCTGTTGCCACCGTAGCCTGGAGAGATTCTAAAAGTACCGTAGAAGACTACAGAAATGTTACCTCCCTGCAGAGGGAATTGGTTTGGGCATGAACCCATGAGCAGTTTAATGTCATTCAGCTTATGTCGTGTGTTATCCTTGAGCTAACTAAACTCTGCCATCAGAACCACAGTTGCTGCTTGGGGGCCGGGGATTGGGGGTTACAAGGGACAGCACTCTATTAAACTTGGCATTAACTCCTCCTCTGCATATCTGCAAACCAAATAAATTTTCAACTCTGTTCCCTTCCTCCTTTCCTCCCTCCTATTTTTTCCCCCTCTCTTCTTTCTTGCCTTCCTCTCTCTCTCTCTCTCTTTCTTTCTTCTGTCTTTATTTGCTCATGTAGTCTATAAATTTTTATCCCAATTTTACTGGGCCTTGTGCTAGATGATAAGGACACGAAGATAAAAAGTATGGTTTCTTTTCTCATAGAGCTCATAGTCAGGGGAAGAATATACAAATAAACAGTAATAATGTACCTTGATAACCATTCGGTGAGTATGTACAATAAAGAGAAAGAGGAGTGATGCATTTGGAGAGGAGAGAGGGAAGGGACAATGGTCAGGGAAGGCATTCTGAGTTGAGTTTTGAAACAGCTGTGTGTGCATATGTGCGTGTGCATTTGCTTTCTGGGGAGAAGTTACTGCGTGTGCAGAAGTCCTGAGGCAAGAAAGGGCCATACATGGGAAAGTTTGATGGAGGTCTGAGAATTCTGTCTCTGCTCCAAATGATGGAAGAGAAATGAAGCCTCAATCCTACTTCTGCCACTCACCTGCCAAACTAGAGTACATCCCTCCTTCTCTCCTATCTTGTCACATCTTCTCTCCTCTTCAAATGACATTTCATCAAGGGACACCTTCTCCACACACACCTTTGGGTCCCCGAATTTTGTCTTAATCTATTTGCATTGCTCAAAGGAAAAGAAGAAAAGTACCTTTTTTTTTTGTAAAGTAACTGTCTATGTGCTGTCACCCATTTGTACTAGTCAGGCTGCTGATGAGAGCAGGACATGGTCATTAGGGGAAGTGACAGTGGTTTGGAAGGGCAGTAGAGTACAAAGAAGAAAAGAATGCAAGGTATGAGATTGGAAAAGCAGACAGGGCTCAGATCTCGAGGTGCCTGGAATGCTATTCTAAAAGGAATGGATCTTACCCTGAAGGTGATGAGAGCCACTGAAGACATTCAGGAAGGGGAAAGACACAATCAGACCTATATTTTATAATGGACATAATTAATCATATTTCACAGTGTGCAGTCAAGAATTTGGCATTACCCAAAGAGAGGACTAGTCTTTGCCTTTAGCTTCTGGGAGGTAATCCGTGTTAAACCTGATAAGAGTATCTTTGTACAGGGTGGAGGATGGCCACACCAGATCTTAGAATGGGGCCAATCACACCTGATAATCCATACCTGGGGACTGGTTATACCAAAGACACCAACTGTGTGATTTAGGGTAGAGTCATAGGCAGTCAGTCAGTCAACCTGGAGGCTGAGATCAACCACATGGATAATCAATCACTCCTATGTAATGAAACTCCAATAAAAACTCTGAATTCTAAGGCTTGAATGAGCCTCCCTGGTTGGCAATACTCCATGAGTATTGTCAAATGTTGATGCTGGGGAGAAATGCTTCCTCACTCCACGAGGAGCAGACCAAGGAAGCTCACATTCGGAACTCTCCTGGACTCTGCCCTATGCGTCTCTTGCTTTGTCTGATTTTAATCTCTACACTTTCCCTGCAATAAATTATAACCATGAGTATAATAGATTTCAGTGAGTTTTATGAGTCTTTTTAGTGAATTATTGAAACTGAAGGTGACTTTGGGAACCCCCCTCAACTTGCAATTGGTGTCAAAATTGAGGGCAGTATTAGGGACTATGCCCTCTAACTTTGAAGTTGGCTGAAACTTCTTGCACATAGGAATTAAAAGTACAGGCTTTGGAGTCAGACCTGGATATAAATCCTAGCTTGGTTACTTTGCAATGTGTGTTACCTCTCAAAGCTTTCTTTTCCTTATCAGAAGCAGATGCCTTTAGTGCTCTGCCTCCCCTCTCGCTGGCTTACCTTGGATTTAGCTACAGCTGTGCTTAATAGTTCCAGGTGAGCTCAGACTCACTCAGCCCTGGTAGTAGTCCAACTCAAGTGTGTGCTGTGTATCTTTTCTTTTTCTGTCCCTGGGCTGTGGGAGCCTCTCAATAAATGCAAAAACGGCCCAGGGCCAGTCCTCTAACAAGGGGTCAGCAGCTGTAGTAAATGCCCCAAACCTCTGTTGGAGGCATTCTGTTCATTTCTCAGATATCGCACCTCCTGTTGCCTATAGCAGCAACCATGATAATGTACTTGATATTGGCTTTTTCTCCCCATTCCCTCACTTCTGCTTTCTACCTACGACTTTTCTCATGATCTATTTTAGAACCTAAACTAAGACACTATCACTCTCTTACTGTGAAGATTAAGCGAGATAACGTATTTACTTAGAGAGGTAGTGTTTAGTATATACAAGGCTGCTATTAGAAAAGGACGTAAATCAAGGCAGTATTTATAGGGATGGAGAGAAAGGGATTTATTTGAGAGATTTTGGGGTTTCATCTGAGAGACTTTTAAGATACTGGATGGGTATAACATATGGTTAGATGTGCTAAGGCATAGTGAAGAATTTGAGATGACTCTCAGATTTCTGACTTTGCTGTTCTTTGAGAAAGAGACTATGAGAGAGAGGCAGATTTAGTAGTGGGAAGTGCTGAATTTAATACTTGGCATACGAAGCTTGATATTCTTATGGGTAGACAAGCGTGACTGTCCATTATGATGTTCTTTCTACATATCTAAAGCTAAAAAGACAAGTGGTCTCAAAAACAAGTTACCACTGATCCTAAGTAACCCTTGATATTATCAGAGAGATGTATGTAGAATAGGTTACAAACTGGACCTGTGGGCCAGACATAAAAATGGCTTTTGTTTGTTTGGTCTGACTAGTGTTTCCACACATATTGATATTCTTTTTGTTGTTTGTTTTCTTTCATGTTTTGAATAATTTTCTAAGTGATTGTATATAAAAATCCATATTTCCAGTTTTTTTTAAAAAGAAAATCAGATGATTTGACAACACTGACCTTGTGTTTCTGAATGGCAACACTCAGATGGGTCTGAACACTTGTCACCTTTAGGATAGGACAGGCGCCCTTCAGTCAGCCATAGGCTACACCACCTGCCCTTAGACTGAGGATCAGCTGCTATTTACCATGAAGATCTTCGTTAGTTTTCCTTATAACAGAACCACATCACTCATTTTTGTTGTATATTTGTTTCCTTGTAGGCATTTGCGATTGAAATCTGTGCAGAATAAGAGAGTGGGGATGGGGATGAGGATAACCCTGGGCAAGCATTGTATTTTAAGGGGAGGGTACTTTGGAAGAAGATCCAAGAAAGGATCCTGTACTGGGTTGAATAGTGTCCCCTCAAAATTCACCTGGAATCTGTGAATGTGACCTTATTTGGAAATAGGATCTTTGTAGATGTAATTAAGTTAAATGAGATTATACTGACTTATACATAGAAATTCCCATGTTACTCAGGATGAATCTACAGCTTCTCCAATGGCATCCAAGACCTGTATGATCTGGTTCCCAGCCAACGTCCTGATCTCGTTTCCTTCTACTCTCCATCTTGCTCACTCTGTAGAAGCCTCTTACTCTCCCTCTTGCTTTCTCAACTGGCTTCCTTGCTCTTCCTGGAGCAAGACGAGCATACTCCCTGCTCATAACCTTCGCATTTTCTCTTCCCTCTGCCTAGAATGCTTTCCCACAGAGTGGATTACTTCCTCACTTGATTCAAGTCATTGCCTGATGTCACCTATCAGAGACGACTGTCATGACTTCTCTCTCGAAAATAACTATATATGTATATATACCTCCAATCATCACATCTGCAGAGTCCAGATGAAGATTTGCAATATTAAAAAATCCCCAGACTCTATTATCCTCAAAAGGAGTATTACCCCATTTTTATCCAAAATGGTGGCTTCAGGATATGGAAGGGGTGGTGGCCATGAAAATGCCTCTCTCAGATCTCTAACTGGTGAGAATATAATTCATGAATAGCCCCAGCTGCTGCACTCTGAAATCCAACACTGCATTCGTGACAACACAGCACTTTCTGGGGGCTGCTCCCAGCCCATGACTGAGTGCAACAGGGGGACTAGGTAGGCCCATTCCTAGAGAATGTGGGACTTGTCTGATGGACAACTTCGGTTTGAGGACTTCCCATCGACATTACTGAATTTTTCTGGAAGTGCACCCTAGTCAAAGACTCTTCTACCTGACCTTCATTCCTTCTGTCTCTTTTACAAGAGTCAGACTTGCATTGCAGCCTCTTGGCTCTTCCAAGCTTCCTCCTCCCTTTATCTCATAGGCATTCTTCTTTATAAATCTTTTCCGCATTTAATTCTGTTTTGCTCTCTGCTTCTTGCGGGACCTTCTCCCCAGCGCCCAAGGCACATGACATTGTCTCTCGTTCAGGTTTTTGCTTTCCTAGAAAGCATTTTGATGACATAGCCCAAGGCATCCAGAAATTCACTAAATCAATGGGTTCCAAAGAGGAATCTCCTCCCATGTTTTCAGTTAGTGCCATTATTCTATTTTCTGACCCTTCAAACTTCTTGTATTTCCCTCTCTTCCATTCTACTTCTCCTCACTGCCAGGGAAAGCAAAGACCTCCACCCTAGTTTTAAGCCATGAAACTCAGCCTGTCTACCCCTTCATTTAAGAGGAACACTACAAATCACCAACAGATCATGAGGAACTATGCACATAAGACCAAAGGTTATTATTTAAAATATATGTATATGTGAACGCACACATGTGTATAAAAGGGATTTGTTGGCATTCTACAAATGGCAGCAATGAACAGAAATTTGATTTGATGTGGTTGTGGTGTGAGATTCTTTGGCTCTAGTTCATGCTCTGCTAACAAACAGCCTATGACACCCGATAATTCCATTTGGAGTTTTTCTTCCTTTCTCCTGCATTCTGGGTTCCTTTCTCTTGTCAAGCTCAGGGGTCTCACTTCTAAATCTTTCCTTCCCTCTCACATACTGCATCTGCTGCCTCTCTAGGTCCTTCTCTGAAGCATATAAACATGATTAAGTCTCCCATCTAAATAAACAAACAAATAAACAAACAAAACTCACAGGATCTTACTTTTTCTACCTACCTCACAGGAATGTTACAGGCGGGCATGAAGCTGACCTGACTATAAACTCCATGCAAGGGAGGATTACATCCACCTTAATCTGTGCTGCTTCCTCAGCCCCCTGCCTGTTACCTGAATCAAGACAGAAAATAAACAAACAAATAAACAATTACCAAATGAATGAATAAAATGAGATAATACATGTGCTTTTTGAAAGATAATACGTGTGCTTTGAAAGTGGTTGTTCAATACAAATAGAAAGACATATATCATAATTAATTTTTATCTTCTTTTTGATTAAACTTTTATTAAACTATAAAACGCATGCAAAAGAGTGCACACATCATAGCACTGCTCAGTGACTTTTCATAAAGTATCCACACTTGTGTAGCCAGGACCAAGATCAAGGAACAGAATATTACTGACACCCAGCACCCCAATGCCCCTTCTTGTTCCCCTCCGGTCACTACAAACCTCCACACACCCACTCTCTTGTGTCCAGCTCCACTGACTCAACTTTCTGTTTGGGAATTTTGTTCATATTATTTTGTGTTAATTCATTCTCATGGCTATGCAATATTCTATTATATGAATATACTAAAATTTATTTATCAATTCTACTGTTGATAAACATAAAGGTTATCTCCAGTTTTTGGTTACTATGAATAAGGCTTCTTTGAACATTTTTGAACATATCGTATGGTGGATTATATCTAGGAGCGGAATTGCTGGGTCATTTAGTTGTGTTTTTAAGGCTGTGTATTAAAATGCCTCCTGTAAATACTCCTAAAACATCTACTGAGGAAAAGAAACTCATTAAGTAAAAAAGATTTTATTGAAAAGTACACAAATTCCACAGAATTCAAAAAAGTAGGAAATTATCAAAAGCAGACATACAAATTCATAAAGCACAGCATTTGGGTTTAAACAACCCTATATTCTTTAATAGATCCCAAAGCATTTTTTTTTTTTTTTTGGGGGGTAGGGAAGATTAGCCCTGAGCTAACATCTGTTGCCAATCTTCCTCTACTTTATATGTGGGATGCCTGCCACGGCACGGCCTGACAAGTGGTGCATAGGTTTGCGCCCGGGATCCGAACCCATGAACCCTGGGCAACCGAAGCAGAGCGTGTGAACTTAACCACTATGCCACCGGGCTGGCCCCTGCAGAAGCATTTTAAATTTTATAATCCAGAAGGATGCTCACAAGGAGGCCACTAGGTCATCAAGATCAAATTAAATTGTCGGGGTTGTATAATATATTTTGGGAAAATTTTTATCAAAAAATTAAAATATGATTTGGATCTTAATAAGAAAAATATTTAGCAATGTGGGACTATCTTCTACTCCAATTTTGCTTCACTCAGAAATCTTAATAGCTGCTATTTTATTGAAGGGGAAAAAAACTTTTTATATAGTGAGGAAAAATAAAATGGGGAACACAAATTTACTTTTAGCATATTTCAATTTTATATTTTCATATACTTTAAATATAAATTTTACAAGGACTTACATGTAGTAATCATTTAGCAAATATATTATATTTATGAATTATATACTTATCTTACATATAATATACACATAATGCAGTACAAGTAGAAAGAATTTCATTAAAATGTGTTGCTTAAATGTCTATATAGTACATATAATATATATCATGTAAATTTTATATCCATCTACCTACTTTGTTAAAAGTTCTATTGGAGACAGTTCTTCACAGGGGATGAATTTGTGCTGTAATCTTTATTCTGATTTCCATAGTGATATCCTACCTACACCATTAGAGAAGTAATTACTGTTTTCTCTAGGTGCTTACATAGGTGAGCTCGTCCTTTGTTATTCAACCCTCTCTGAAATGTGTCAGGAAGTACAAGAGAGAACAGGACTATTATATTATTAGATAAGCATACCTGTTCCCTGGCTGGTTCAAAAGGGCATTGTAAGAATTAATGAGATTGTATCATTGAAGTACCTTTAAATACTGGAAAAATTCAAACACTGTAAATGGTTATGACTTTAAAATGATCACCAAAGGAATATTTCAGCAGTTTGATTGTATTCCATTCAAAAATTATTAAGGCAGTAAATTAGCTTTATAATGTCATTTTTACTAAATTCAAAGGGTAGAGTCTTGAATTAATTTGACTTCTGTGAGAGAGACCTTTTCTATAAGGCAGGATTCTTTCAGTTCCAAATCTGAAAACCCAGCCCAAAGGAGCTTAACTATTAAAGGGAATTGATTGGCTCAAGTAATTGAAAAGGCTGGGGGTGGTATACCTTCAGGCATGGCTAGGTGTAGAGTCTCAAAGGATAGAATAAAGACAGGGTCACTCTCTCTCTTCTCAGTTCGGCTTTCTCGTAGGTTATTGTCATTCTCGGGCAGGCTCTCCTATGTAAGAGCAAATTTGGTCACTAGTAGCTTCAGAGATTTCTCAACCCATGTGGAAACCCCAGAGGAAAAGGAAAGCTTATCTTTCGCCACTGTTCTATGAAAATCCCCAGACTATTATTGGCCCACAGTGGTGATGCGTCCCAACTGTGGTCAGTGAGATGTGGCCTCTGTTAGCCAGGTCACCAGTGTATTCTGGAGTCTGTAATTTCTGTACTGTCTGATCCACAGACAGTGGGAGAGGGCTGCCTGCCCAAAGGAAGACCAGGGGCTGCCACCAGAGGACAAAGCTGAAGGCAGAATCAGCGAAGGACCTTTCCTTTCACCAGTGTGGACCATGTAAATCAGAAAGTCCAAAAAAGAGAAATTCTTACACCAAACCCAGTTTTGTTTTTAACATTTCTTGAAGATTGATAAAACATTTAACCCTTGTGTCTAACTGTTCTGCCACTCTGAACTACCGCCTGGCTTCAGCAAAACTAGTTGTCAAAATCTTATTGACTCTGTGTTTCAGAGATCCACTGCCATGTTTTCCCTCATCAAGATCACAACTGTACACTCGTTAATCAGGATATTTGGGACCCACAACCAAACCCTGAATGAATCTGTAGGGTGAATCGGATGACCCTGTCGTGTTTGAACACATATTAATTAGGAAGCTGCAAGGTTTCAGAGAGCAAGGGACACGTTAAACCTCCAATAGTTGAAGGAAAAGTAGAAGACCAACCAACCTGATTTTATCTGTAGAAGATAGTCTCCACAAATAAATAATTAAAAAGGAATTTAGAACCTGAAGGGGAAAATTAAAGATCGTATAGAGTAGTAGGAAAAAGTAGCAAGGGCAAAGAAAGTCAAATTACAACAGATGTACTTGTTGGTGGGTCATTTGAATTTTGCTGGCGGGGTAACCCCAGCAGGAGGGGTATTTTCACATCGTTTAGCAGAGGCCACAGCAGGGGTAAGGAGTTCTAATCACTTTATTAGAATTGCAAAGCTGTTAAAGGAGGCATGGGCATGTGGGAACTATTTATAGAAATATTCAATGAAATGCTTGTGTGACCACAAGAAATAATGGAAAGTAGATGTTGCTCATGGACACATTAAGAGAAAAAAAATTGATTTAATTTGGCTGAATAGGTGGACTCAGGAGATTCTCCTTGGTGAAGAAAAGAATTGTTATGAGAATGAGGCCTTATGCTGGCAGCTTTAGTGCACAATCTTGGACCATCAACTCCAATTAAGTCTTTGTGCCTCTTTAGTAATAGCAATTAAAATATTAATCTACCTTTTAATGTTATTGTAATATATACACTTAGACAGAGTTTTTAAAAATCACTTCTGATAGGAGAATTTTTTTTTTTTTTTTTAGTGGTATATAATGCTTTATTATGATGACCCAGTCTCCAGGGCCATTTAAAATTTTGAACTCAGGTTCTCTGAGTTCTGATTCTGATAGGAGAATTTTGAACTATTTAGGATTCTGCTCTTCCTACCAATGATTTCTTAATGAATTTTTTTAACTTAGTCACAACAGATCTTGGTGATTCTATGAATCCAACTTGATATATAAAATCTGCTGGTTCATAACACCAATCTCATTCATGTGCGTGATTCAGGAAAGTCAAAGTGTGCGTAAGAGTGGCTGTTGTTCAGATAGCACCTATCGCCACAGGCCAGAGTCACTTTTGTGCAAAGTATGTATATATTAGTTTTCTATTGCTGCAAAACAAGTTACCATAAATTTAGCAGCTTAAAATCACACCGTTTGTTAGCCCACAGTTTTGTGGGTCAGAGGTTCAGACATGAAATGGCTGAATTCTTCGCTCAGGGTCTTGCAATGCTGAAGTCAAAGTGTTGACCAGTTGTATTTTCATTTGGGGGCTCTGGGAGAAAATCTGTTTCCATGTTAATTGAGGTTGTTGGCTGAATTCAGTTCCTTGTGGTTGTAGGACTGCAGTCCCTGTTTCTTTGCTGGCTGTCATCTGAGAGCTGTTCTCTGCTCCTAGATACTGCCCACATAACTTGCCACACAGTCCCTTCCATCTGCAAATCCAGAAATAGGGAATTTCATCAAATCTCTCTTATGTGTTGAATCTTGGACTTCACAAAGAGGCCAGTTCCCTTTAAGAGCTCACCTGATTAGGTCAGGCTCACCTAAGATAATCTCTCTTTCTTAAAATCAACTGTCCCAAATAATATAACCTAATAATGGGAGTAAAATCCATCCTATTCACAGTTTCAGGGATTACACGGGCTATGTACACCAGGGAGTGGGCATCTTGGGGGTCACCTTAGAATTTTGCCTACCGCAGGTAGGTTAGTGCCTCTCTTTGACCTAAATGTAGATGGCTAAGTCTACAATGGTCTATATTTCAAGCAAAGAAATCATCACTCCAGTTTTCAACCTGTTTCTACTTATCTATCACTGCCCTCTCTCCTCCCACATGCATGAAAATTGCCAAACTATGACACAATATTAGGCAGTGGTTCCCAAGTTTAAGTGTGCATGAGTCTTCTGGGAAAAATGCTAAGTTTGCAGATTGCTGGCTACCACGCCTAAGAAATTCTGGCTCAACAGGTCTCACAGAGAGCCCAGGAATATTCATTTTAACAGTGATTCTGAAGTATGCCATCAGTAGAACACAGTTCAAGAAACACTATGGCTTCAGAATCTGTGTAATAATCCTGGAAGTCTGGTGTGGCTATATATGCTACTCACAGCCGGGTGTATGTAGTATTGTACAAACTTGAAAACTGGGATTTCTGAAAATATTTGAGAACTAAATTTGAGTCCCACTTTATCTAGTCCTTGAAAATGGCACATTATTGTAATGTAAAGCAACTTTGGATGTGAAACAGAAAACAGAAAAAAACCCACAAATGTTACAGGGGAATTACTTTTTTAAAAGAGATTTAGTGTTGTTTCTTTGAGTGCCATCATTAAAAATGTCATTTTCTTCATCTGTGCTATATTTTGTTAGATTGACATTAGGCATTGTTCACTGAAGTGAAATGTAATAAATATTGGCTGCATTTTGTTTTTATTCATACATAATGATGATCATGGAATAAAACATGAAAAAAGTGCTGTAGACTCTGCGCTCATGCTGAAATAGACATTGCATTTTGAGATTATCACTTAAAGTCTAAACACAGAACCAAAAGCTTGATTTATGAAGAGAAACGAAAAATGAAAAATAGTACCATAACAAGGAACACACTCAAAATGAATGCTTTTTTCAGATAATTTTTTAGAGTTACTCTGAACATAAGATTATTTCATCTTTTCTTAATTCTAGTGACTTTGGTTTATTCATATTTTATTTTCCAGGCCTTTTACCTTGTCATTAAATTAAACCCTGTTTGTCTCTGAAAAGTATTAAACACTTTAAAGAAGAAATTTGTGCAGTTCAACTAAGACATTTGCAATCAGGCGTGTAGTGAATTTCTCTCATGATTATGCCACTCTTTTTAAAACGGTGTAGTAGATACAAATTCAGAACTCTCTTTAGGAATTGTAATCCATATAAAATGCTTACCTTGTCTTACCTGGTGAAATGCAAATAAATCTTTTCAATTGCCTTTAATAGCAATGATTGTGGTAATAAATGAATACCAATATCCAGCTTCACTTTTTCTTACCCATTCACATAAACCAGTATAATATAAATTTATCACATTTCATGCCTGCTAATTCTGTTAGGTAAAAATCTTGGCTTTTTTAAAGCAGAGTTCCATTTGATTTTGAAACATTTTATATGATATTGTTACCAAAATTAATACAAAATATATATGATGATAATATATGATGACCACCAAAGCAAGTGAATTCTGGAACATATTAATTCGGCTAGTACGGTTGAAAAGGTACCATATATCAGTGGGTTTATTTATTTATTTTTTTACCACTGACTTTTCAAATGAATTTTTTTCCTGGAAATAATCTTTTTTTTTTTTTTTAATTTACATCATCCAAAGTCATTCCTCAATGAACTGAAAGGCGGATCTTTTTTCTTCATGTTTACTTCAGATTTTCCTTCAATATCTCCCTTAGGAACATGTCCATTTCTTTCTTATACCCTCCTCTCTTTTCCTTCTTGGTTTAAATACCTAGGGTCTTGAATTTCACTAAGGTGTTAGAAGATAAAGGTGATAATTTAAAAAATTTCTATAATCTTCATCACCTTTCCCATTACCCCTATCACCTGAAGACTTGGCATTTGGCCTTCCTGCCACTATATTGAAAAAAACCTGAGCTCTTATGCATAAAATTCCTCAGATTTCTTCTCTGTGACTCAAAGTATATTCATGTAGCATCCCATGCTTCCCTGACAGAAGAAATGCCTGATTGTATTAATGCTAATCTCTTTGACTTTAGTCTAGATTCCAAGTGATCATCTTAGTGCCACTGACTTAACTGATATAGGCGCAGTCAAAAGTTAGCGTTAAGAGAAGCCATCTTATAGGAGAAAGCCATGTTTGAACTATGAATGATCCTGACTCACGAGTCCTTTTTAAACTATGCTGTAGTTTGCACATAGCCTAGATGATTAAGGGCCTGTCTCCGGGGGGATATGCAGGCTCTGTAGATTTTATGGCTCCTCCCAGCAGCGATAAGACAATAAGTTGGTTCTTTTGAGTTCCCTAGGAATGTGATGGCCTCTGGACAGAGATTCTATGCTGATATCTATGACTGTTGAAAGATCTGATGTGGCAACCCCCAGTCTGTAACACAAGGTGGGGTCAACATTCCTAACCCCCTCCCTATAACCTACTGGCCTCTATAACTGCTTCAAGATTCTGTGCCTCCCTTAAGATGGTTCTTTCGGACATTAGTCAGCCATCTTCCCCCTTGCCAGCAAGCTGTAATAAAGCCCTTTCTCTCCTACCGTCTTGCCTCTTGACTATTAGCATGTCTTGCGGCAGGCGGACGACCCTCCTTAGGTAGTAAGAATCATGTCTCTTCTGAGAACTGTTCAATCACCACCTGCTTTTGGATCTTTAGTTTGACCACTAACTTTTTCTCTTTAGCATTGTAGGGGAGAAAAAGTAATTTTCCCTCTACTCTTCTAGGTTCTTGGCTGAGACTCTCTTCTCCCCATAATAAAAGACATATTGACAGGAGAAAAAAACCACTATTTTAAGTACATATGTAGTGCATTGTGCAGGACCCCCACAAAGATATGAGACTCAAGAGGCAGCCAGACGATTGAGGCTGATATACCATCCTGAGCTAAGGAAGGAACTAGGGGTCTGGGGCTTCAAAGAGGAGGAAGGCAATCCACAGGAGGGTGAGAGGAGGAAATGTCTGGTAAACAAAAATTGCCTTGCAGATAAGTTTGTCAGGTGAAAAAGTGATCTCTTGTAACATAGCTCTCTTCCTGATACAGGCCCCCTTTCTAATGTAAATTTCCCTTCCAAAAGGGTAACTTCTACTGTTTTCAGAGCTTCTCTTATGTCTGCAGTTTCTCAAAATAATCAGCTCAAAATAATCCTTATGCCAAAAAGGCATATTTTGGAGTGGTACATTCTGCTACCCTTCAGCTTATAAACACACTCAAGTCTCTCTTAATTAATTCTCCCACGAAGAACCAAGATTACCTCGACCCTGCTGATTACTCATTTTACCACCAAGTTTTCTTAAAAGAGTAGTCTACATGAACTTTCTCCATTTCTGATCTTTAACTAACAATCCCTTGTATTTTGGTGTTTCCTCCCATAAACTCTCACTTTCCTTCTGAAATATTTCTCTTTCTGTTTTTTTCTCTTTCTGTTCAATCTCTGCTCATTTTGATCTTGATGACCCTATCCCTTTGGAAACTCTCTATATAGATCAATGTCACTTTGATGATATTCTAGCATTTTTCTTTTTCTATTATTTTATATCCATCTCTATCACTATTCTAAATTAGCCTTCATCATTTACTTTTACAATACATGCTTATAAATATCAGTGTTCTAGTTTTTGTCTCTGGGTGTTGCCTCTTCCTATTCTCATCTCTTTCTCTTGTTGATTTCACATATGACGATAACTGGAAATATCACTTGCAATCATATTCCCTTAGCCTAACTTTTCTCTTGAATTTTAAAATCATCTTTTCAACTGTTTTGTTAAACATTTCATAAGGACATTCTGCCTGAATCAAAATTTCAGCTTGTCTAGAACTGCCATCATCATCATACCAGTCACTTTTCCAGAATGGTGCTCCTTCCTGTTCATCTTTATACCCGTAGTGCTTGGCATTGGGAAGAATTCAACCAATTCTTCTGAATAAATTGTTCCCTCTCTATCAATGGCCTTTCTATTTTACTTGTTACTTAGGTTAAAACCATAGAATTTTCTTGAAATTCTTCCATTTTTTGACCACCATTATCAAGAAAGTCCTATCAATTCAATCTTTGCTATATGTCTTGCTGTCATAGTCTTCTTTCCTGTTGCCTTTTCCCTCAATTACTAGAATGTGAGTCACAGGAGGGCAGGAATGTTAGACTATTTTATTCACAATTTTAGCCTAAGCACCTACAAGAGGACTTGACATATAGTCAGTGCTCAATAAATATTTGTTGAATTGAATTGAGTCAAGTGTTCATTGGTTTTTTTTTTTTTTTGCATGAACAATTACAATAGACTTCTACCTGGACTCTCTGCACCCAGTCATTTCTCTAATCCTTCCTGCACATCACTGCCATTTACAAACTACTACTTCTGTGTCTTGGTATAAAAGTTCTCACTTCTTTGAAGTACATGCGACTCTTGAACTTGCTTCATAGCTATCATTGCTCAAACTCCTGGTTATTCCCCAAAATCTGTCGAATATTTGGATGCATGAAACATATTTTTCTTTTCCGTTTGAAATTCTCCCATCACTGCGGGTACTTCAGTATCTATGTGTATGAACCTTCTACATCAAATATCACAATTTCTAGTTCACTGTATCAATCTTCCACAAATTTTGAATGTATTTTAATTTGTTGAAAGAATCTAGTCTAGGCATTTGCTGAGGTATCTCTGTATTTTTAGTTTTCTCAATATTTTTAGAAGTTTCCACCTAATAACAGAAAATAGCTTTGATATATGAGCTTTCTTAAATCTTTGGTTCCATGAAAACAAATTCAATACCCACAAGATTGTGTCTCTATCTCTCTGATATGGAAAAGAGTGGGATGGGAGCAAGAAGCTCATTTTTAATCAAAATACAAATTATTAACTTAATATATGGAGAAGATAATATCCCATAAATGATTCTGCCAGACATTGTAGAGGATTGTGTTCTTATGAATAGCTCTCCTGGGAAAAATAAATTATTTTCTGCATCTGAGTTGCCAATCCCTTTATGTTATACTTTAATCAGATTAGCAAGACTTTATTTCTCATTTTACTCTCTGCATTATACCCACCTGAATATAATACTACTGTAAAATATTATCTTTTGATTGGCTTTATAACCATACAATACATATTGATCTTGCTCTGTGCTCTAGATCTGCATTTTGAGAAGGATGCATATAAAATGGACACCATGATTTAGAGCCATGTTTGTGCTTACATCTATTCCAGTTCATTCTCATGGAATAGAATTCCTTTGTCAATAAGCAGCATATGGTTCTTGAACTCTCTCCCATATTTCAACTATAATTTGCACAAGTTTGGTATCTTATATATTACAAAACAACCCAGAGATAATTCCCTTTTCACATTGAGCTAGTATCACTCGTTGCAATTTAATAGTTTAAGGTATCACCTTGACATTACCTGCAGCCTTTTGCAGAAAGTTTGGATTAGAAATGTTAACAATAGATACTTCTGAAAATCAAGCTCACACAACATTAATAGCCATTTCCTGTATTACCACAGATGCAACAGTTTTCATGTTTTAACTCTCAGTTGATAAATTGAGTAATTCCTAAGGTGAGTTACTTAACATCTCTAGTTAAGAAAAAAATCAACAAAATTAAAATTAAGAAAGACAATAAAACGAATAAAAGTTTTAATAAATTGGAAAGTCTTAATGAAATTTATACTTTTCTGAAAAACTATAAATTGTCAAATTTAAATAAAAAATAATTAAAAAATATAAACATAAATATATGGGGAAATGCATAATATTATAAAATAATTATTTCTATCATATCTCTGGAACAAGATGGCTTGTTGGCCAATTATTTAAAACTTCAAAAGACATATAATGCTTATACTATAATATGTTACATAGCATAGCAAAAAGGAGAAAACTATTCAAATTGGATTTTGAAACTAGAATACCTTGATACCAAAAGTTGCCAAAAAAAGAAAACAAACCCTAGGTCAATATCATTTATGAATATACATGTATAAATTATGAATAAAATATTAGCATGTCAAATTCAACTCTACATTAAAAAATATATCATCTATCATGACTAAGTAGAGTTTATTCCAGGAAAGCAGAGATAATTTAAGCTTAGGAAACCTATTAATATAATTCATCACTTCAAACTGTCAGGGGAGAAAAGTCTTATGATCATCCCAATCAAGTCCGAAAAAGTTATTTCCTGAGAATATCTTTAGGGAAGCTCAGAAAGAAAAATGCTTACTTAAGATCATAAACAACATCTACTTTGACCAACAGCTCATGTCATAATTAATGGTGAAAGATTTAGAAGATCACCTTTAAAAATCATGATCAGGATAAGGATGGCTTCTGGTTGTCATTTCTAAAGGAAATACAGCCAGAATCCCTAAGTCTTCTAATCTCTTCCAATTATCAGTTGCTGATGTAGTTTCTACTGCTTACCCTTAGTTTTTACACATGAAATATGATGGCAAAGCTGACACCTTTTCTTGTATGCTATGGCTTCAATCATGCTATCATGGAGGATGCATGAATCTGAAGGATTAAATTCAGCTTGTGTAGTTTTCCTGCTAATGAGAAGGGAATCAGTCAAACAGGAAGCCCTATCAGTCTCAGTATTAAACCATCCACATTATATAAATAAGAGAAGAGAGATACACAGAGGGCAGAGAAAGAAAGCTACATGTTCCATGAGGATTGATGTGGAGTATTGCTCCACTTAGTTACTCAGGGACCTAGGAGGGTGGTGGTTTCACCATCTTGTATCTACATCATCTGGCACACATGGCCTCCTCAGATGGCTTGGCCAGAGGAAATAACGAATGGAGATCGCTTATGGGCTTTTCATTGCTTCAGTCTGGAAGTAACTAGTGTCAATTTCAATCACATTTCATTGAATAAAAACTGTCATATAACACTTTAAAATAGCAAGTAGGATATTTATTGAGCATTACTATCTACCATAAAGATCAAAACTAGTCCTCCTTGGTGACTCTCAGACTCTAACCAACATATGAATGAGATCACACTGGCTGGGATGGAAAAAATAAGAAAAGTAGAGTGATCGTTAGTTCAATTATTCCTTATTCTAAGTAGCTGTGACCTCCCAGGTGTTATCAGTAAATTGATCCAAAATGTAAATATCAAATATATTCTATAATTGTTAGCTTGAGCAGCACTCTCTGCTTATAAAAAAGGCATAAGGGATGCCAACATTTTTCAGAAAGTTGAGGTGAGCCTAGACTCAGAGAGAGGAATATAGTAACATGATTTTAGTTTATAGTAATAGTAACAATATCACAACAACCATAGGTATTAATCTTCTACAGTTACATAACAAATTGCCGTAAACTTAGTGGCTTAAAATAACACAAATCTGGGGCCGGCCCTGCGGCTTGGCGGTTGTGTGCGTGTGCTCCACTACTGGTGGCCCGAGTTCGGATCCCAGGCGCGCACCAACGCACCGCTTCTCCGGCCATGCTGAGGCCGCGTCCCACATACAGCAACTAGAAGGATGTGCAGCTATGACATACAACTATCTACTGGGGCTTTGGGGGAAAAAAAAAAGGAGGAGGATTGGCAATAGATGTTAGCTCAGAGCCGGTCTTCCTCAGCAAAAAGAGGAGGATTAGCATGGATGTTAGCTCAGGGCTGACCTTCCTCACAAAAAACAAAACAAAACAAAACAAAAACCTCACAAATCTATTATCTTACTGTTTCCATGGGTCAGGAGTCTGAGTATGGCTTAATTGAGTGATCTGCTCAGATCTCACCAGGATGAAATTAAGATATCAGCCAGGGCTACAGTCTCACCTGAGGTTTGAGGTCCTCTTGCAATCTCACTGGTTATTGGTAGGATTTATTTCCATGACCCAGGCATCCCCTATAGACACAAAAGTTGTGAGAGGGTACATAGAGAAAGAGCTGAGGCCTGGAGAGTTCACTATAAAAATTTCCAATTTTTCTGACACAGGGAGATGTTATAGGCAGCATTCTCTGAGAGAGAAGGATGTCTTCTTAAGTGGTTGTTGTTGTTCTCAAGGCTATGGAAATCTTAGTTTCACAATTTGTCTCCTTCCGGGATATATTTTCTCAGTGTTATAAAGTTTACTTGTGGATTTTCTGAAGAACTGGCACAAAATGCCTGACAGCAGGTGAAACTCAGACCTCGAAGCCTTCTTCACCTCTCGTTAGTGATCTAACTCAGTGTCTCCCCTGATTCACTTAATCACTAATTCTCTGATCTAGTGTTCAGAGTGCTGATTCTCAGGTTGAAAGGGAGTATTAGTTTCACCAGGGTCCATCTTTTTTTTCAAAGTACACACCCTTTCCATGTGGTTACATATCCTAAGAAGGATTTTTCTTTGTTTACCTCTCACTCATCTCCATGTCCTGAAATCACTGCTGTAGTGAGCCACTTCACTGATGGAAGTAGATACTCTCCTTAGGGTATAGTGACGTTGAAAATTGTTTGAGAATAACTGGCCTAGGAATTAAGAAATGTATTGGAGTCTGTTATTCAACTCTTGAGTGGGAAATACTATTGTAAAGAGAAACAATGCATAGATTAATAGCTGTTAAAGTCGTTACTTTTGTTCTAGGACTAACTGTGTTTTTGAAAGTCTGTGGGTGTGGTGCTAATATAATCTTACGTGACTGACTTTGGAAAACAGAAGGTTGATAAAGCCTTGGAGCTGAAGTATTGTAATTTAGGAGGTTGTGGAGGAGTATCCCAGCTGTAACTGCTGAATGATAAATCCAGACTCCAACCAGTGACCCTCTGAGTAGGACTCAACAGAATGGGAAGAAAATCGGGAGGGGAGAGGTTTATACGCAGTTAGCTAATTTAAAAATATACATTAGGTGGTTTATCTGGTTTAGACATTGTATAGGGTTTGAAGTTTTAAATTTTATGGATAGCGGTAAATGTTGGATAACTGTATATTGTGTTATTTGGATTGAGATGATATTACTTTGAGGACAAAGATAGGATAGAGGAAAAGCACACTCTCTTTGAAACCAGACTGCATGGATTCTAATCCCCTCAATTACTGGATGAAGTAACTGGAGCTAGTTACTTAACCTGTGTGTTTTCTAATCTATAAAATGAGAATAAAATAGCATCTACTAAATAGGGTTATGTAAGAATCAAATGGATTGATGTCTGTCAAACTAAAGCATAGTGCTTGCCACATAGTAATTAATCAATGTTGGCTATAAATATGGTGCCATTAGGGTAGTAGGATAACAGAGCCAGTACATTGTAAGAATTGGGAATAGTCTAGGGGTGACTACTAGACTTAGTACATAAGGTGGGATAAGATCACTTAAAATATTTCACTGGCTTCTGAGCAATATCAAACAACATTTATAAATGACTTTGGGGCTATAAGAAAAAACTGGAGATAATTCTCATGAAGGTAGAAGCAGTTTTCAAGAACAATCCTTAAAAGGGAAAAACAACAGTCTGAAAAGACTGTAAACCTAAAAATACATTGGGTTAACTCAAGGAAGAAAACATGATTGGGAATGTGGGTCACAAGATTTAATCTTGTGTTTCCATTCCTTCTGCCACTTCAGTCCTCAGGAAGAGGAACTTAGATATGAGATAAATACAAAATGGAGCCCTCAATTACAAAAAATTAGGCCAATGGCTCTGGGCTTAATTTTTACGGGAGAGATACACATGTTACAAGTAAAACTGAATCTACCTTGAATACTTTTTGAAACAAGTTGACTAAGAGACAAACACAAATGTATCAAATCTAGAAATAAATTAAATGGATTCGTTTGATCACCTTTTTCTTGCACCATTTTCTTGCACTATGCTTTTTGATTTCTTTCACTGGTGTTTGTGGCATGTGGTAGGATAGGCCTGGGAGAACATGAGAAGTCATGCAAGAGCCTGGGCGTGCTCAGAGGAAAGTAGTGAGGTTCTCACTTGCCTGTCTTTACTCTAAGCCTTGTGCATAAAGCGTGGGTGCTCATTCTTGGTCCAGTTCTCTTCATCAGAGGAGAATTGATGGAGATTTGGATCTAAAGCACCAGTTGGAAGTAAAGGGCATGCGGGAGATTGGAGTATAACATATACACTACAAATGTGGGGTTAGTTAATGAGCTGTGGTTTTAAGTTGTTTAGGCCCTGGTATCTTCCTTTTATATTACAAATACTCACTATTACCAGCATTAACCTTGTTCTCAGACTTCTCCTCAATGTGTAGAGATAATATACGTTGGCTCCTCAAAACCCATTTCCAATATCTCTCTGTTTAGAGGCTGGAAAGCCAATACTTATTGCGGGAGTACCCATGCAACCCAGTGAAATGTAGACAAAAGTCCCTGGGAGAGCTTCCTTTCATAATGAAAAGCAAAATCTCTCCAGAGAAAGCCCTTCACCCTTCCACTTTTCAGTCCTTTGCTTGTTGTAAACGCAGAAGTAATGCCTGAAGGACGAGCAGCCATCTTGAAATGGTGATGCAATGAAGATACCAAACCAAGCATAAAAAGGCAGAAGAATAGAGAAAGCAGCTGCTAGGCAGAACTGTCTTCTTCCCAACCTTCTTTAGATAAACAACTTTTAGTTGAAGTGTAACAGATATAGAAAAGTGTAGAAATCATAAGAGTACAGCACACATCTGTGTAACCGCTACCCTTTCTTGTAATCAAGAAAGAGACTATTATTAGCACCAGAGAAACCCCTCTTATGCCCTCTACCTATCATTACAAGATTACAGTTTTAAATCAAGTGGTCAAGAAAGGCTGCAATGAGAAGGAGACATTTCAGCAAAGGACTGAGGGTGGGCAGGGAGACCAATATTTGGAGTCTGGGTGCTTGCCAGACTCCTCTGTTAGAAATAACATTTGCATGTACGGTTTTATGACACATAATAGTGCCAGCTTTTCTGTAGATTGGGGAAATATGCAACAGTTTTTCCTTCTTATGTTGCTGAGAGCTCTTTCACCCGTCATTCAGACTTTTATTTTTCAAGACCAAGTGATGCAATTCCATTAATTAGCAAAAAGCGGGGAGGAGGCAATCCTAAAAAGATAAAAATTTACAACATGAAAAGGAAGATGGCAGAATTGGATTATTGACAGATGGAATATGGTGCATGTAGTAACATTGAGCTCTTTGCCTTCTCTGCCTACTTACGGTGACGACATTCTGTGGATTGATGACTGTTTCTTCCCAACCGTAACAGGAAAGTAGACAAATTGGATGATGCATTTCTCTTACTGGTCCCCAAGATGTCTCTACTCCAGCAGCCCCAGCTTCACCTTCAACCCAGGTTCATTTCAATTCTTTCTTTACTCTGCCATCATAGGGTCCTTTCTAAAATCTCAGTGTGATCTAGTCCTTCTCTCCTGAAACTCTTTCTAATAGAAAACTTTTATTGTGACTTATAAGGTCCTTCAAGACTAGTCTGTACCTACTTTTCAAGTCTCCTATCTCACACTTCTGCCACATACTTACCATATTCTAGGCGGACACTGTACCCTTTTCCTTTTCTGCATGCTGTTTATTTTATTAGATGTCCTCTCTTCTTTCTCTCCCTCAATAACGTAGGGGAATAGCTCTGTGCTGTCAGCCTGGCAACCTTGCACAGACCCACACAGATCATGCAGGCAAAGGCTTGAACCACAGCTATTCTGAATCTGGGCAGAATGCCTTGTGATCCTTCTAGTACCTGAGAGGATGGGAGGCTTGTGAGGAGCTGCCATGAAGTCATCTCTGACTCGCCTCCCTATTTCCTCTTGGAGGCTGTTAGGAGACAGTTTCTCATCACCTCCCAAGTTCTGATGAGGTATGAGGCTTTCTGTCCTGTCTCCTTCAGAGTATAGCTGCAGACCAGAAAACCACTGAGCAGCAGTCTAGAATTCACTCCTCAGCAATGGGGTATCCCACAGCTCATATTGCAGTCAACCAGCACCTTTTTGTTTTTGTGTCACCCTTTTTGGTGTGTGAGACAAAGATTCAGGGAGTGAGCACTTTTAGCTATTCTTCCTTTCACTCTTAATGAAAGTAATAAACTCCCTAGATCTAACAGTGGTTCATTATATCTTTTTTTTTTTGGTGAGGAAGATCAGCCCTGAGCTAACATCCATGCCAAGCCTCCTCTTTTTTTGCTGAGGAAGACTGGCCCACTCATTATATCTTTACTGGCTGAGTCAATCTGGCCGGGACTTTGACCCTTGCCTTGGCTCTGCCTGGTGTTTTGTGCTTAACAGATAATTCCCATGATTTCTTCAAGTCTCAACTCAGCTGTCTTCTCACTCTGAAGCCTTTCCTGTCCCACAGACTGCCTTAAATACCCCTTCCCCACTCTTATTATGTCCTGTATACATCTCTATTCTAACAATTAAGACATAAGTTATTTGCACCTGCACTATCTAATATGGTAGCCACTAGCCAGATGCGGCTATTGAATACTTGAAACGTGGCTAATGTGAATTAAGAAGCAGCTAAGCGTAAAATACACACTGGATTGCATATGTTTAGTAAGAAAAAAAGTATAACATTTTTACTGATACTTTAAAAATATTGATTACACGTCGAAATAATATTTTGGATCTATTAAATTGAGTATATTGTTAAAATTAATTTCACCTATTTTTTTTCTTGTTTTTTAATAGATTTTATTTTTTAGAGTAGTTTTAGGTTTACAGAAAAATTTCCCAGAAAGTACAGAGAGTTTTTCATACCTCCTCCTATCCCAGTTTCACCTACTACAAATGTCTTGCATTAGTGTGGTACATTTGTTACAACTGAACCAATATCGATACATTATTATTAACTAAAGGCCATAGTTAGCAGTTAACTAAAGGCCTAAAGGCATTAGGGTTTACTCGTTGTGTTGTTCATTGTATGAGTTTTGACAAATGCATAATATCGTGTGTCCGTCATTACAGTACCATACAGAATAGTTTCTCTGCCATAAAAATCCCCTATGTTTCACATATTCATCTCTCCCTTCCCATAACCCCTGCAACTACTGATCTTTTTCCTCTCTCCTTAGTTTTGCCTCTTACAGAATGTCCTATAGCTGGAATCCTACAACATGTATCCTTTTAAGATTGGCTTCTTTCACTTAGCAATATGTATTTAAGTTTCCTCCATGTCTTTTTATGGCTTGATAGATCATTTGTTTTTAACTTCATCCCATTGTGGTTAGAGAATATATTTTGTATGACATCTTTATCTTTTTAAATCTATTGAGACTTAATTTGTGGCCTAACACACATGAACTATCCTGGAAAATGTCCCATGTACACTTGAGAAGAATGTGTATACTGTTGTTGGGTAGAGTGCTCCATATGTCTGTTAGGTCTAGTTGGTTTATTGTGTTGTTTAAGTCCTCTATTTCCTTGTTTATCTTCTGTCTGATTCTATCCATTATTGAGAGTGAGGTGTTGAAATCTCCAACTATTTTTGTAAAATTGTCTATTTCTCCCTTCAGTTCTGCCAGGTTTTGCTTCACATATTTGATGGTCTGTCATGGTTAGAATTGTTATATCTTCTGGCTGTTTTGAATCTTCTACTACATATAATGTCCTTTTTTGTCTCTTGTAAACTTTTTTGATTTAAAGTCTATTTTGGCTGATAATAGTATAGCCACCTCTCCTCTCGTTTGGTTACTATTTGCAAGGAATATCTCTTTCCATCCTTTCACTTTCAATCAATATGCGTCTTTGGAGCTAAAACGAGTCTCTTGTAGACAGCATATAGTTGGGTCACAAGTTTTTATCCATTTCACCAAACTCGGTGCTTTATGTTTAAGGTAATTACTGATAAGGAGGTTCTTTCTTCTGTCATTTTGCTATTTGTTTTCTATTTACAGTATTTTTGTTTCTCATTTCCTGCGTTACTATATTCTTTTGTAGTGAAATGTTTAAATTTCTTTCTCTTTTCCTTTTGTGTATATTCTTTGTGGTTATCAGGGGGATTACGTTTAACATTCTAAAGTTAAAACACTTTAGTTTGAATTTATACTAGCTTAAATTCAATAAAATATAAAAACTCTACTCCTTTACAGCTCTATCCCATCTCCTTTTGGTTTTTGATGTCACAAATTTACATCTTTATACATTGTGTGTCCAAAAGCAAACTAATAATTCTTTTAAATGCCTTTGTCTCTGAAATTATGTAGAAAATGATATGTGGCGTTACAAACCAAAGTTAAAATAATATCAGCTTTTAGACTAATAATTATTTTTTAAAAATGTAGCAGTCTCTTACATCATCTAGAAAACAAAAAGTTGAGTTATAAACTGTTATTACAATAATAGTAGTTTTTATAATTGCCCATGTATTTACTTATATTGAGGTCTTTATTTCTTCATATGGCTTTGAGTTACTGTCTCGTATCCTTTCATTTTACCCTGCAGGACTCCCTTGAGCATTTCTTGCAGGGCAAGTCTAGTTGTAACAAACTCCCTCAGTTTTTCTTTGTCTGAGAATGTCTTAATTTCTCCCTCACTTTTGAAGGACAGTTTTGCTGAATACAGTATTCTTGGTTGAAAATTTTTTCTTTTAGCATTTTAAATATATGGGCCCATTGCCTTTTGGCCTCCAAAACTTCTGACAAGAAATCTGCTGTTAACCTCATTGAGGACCTCTTGTATGTGATGAGTCACTTCTCTTTTCCTGCTTTCAAGATTCTCTCTTTGTCTTTCAAAAGTTTGATTATAATGTATCTTGATGTGTGTCTCTTTGAGTTTATCTTCTTGGAGTTTGTTGGGCTTCTTGGATGTTTATATTCATGTCTTCTGTCAAGTTTGGCAAATTTTCAGCCATTATTTCTTTCAAATATTCTCTTTGCCCCTTTCTCTCTTCTCCTGGGACTTCCACAATGAATGTATTGGTCTCCTTTATGGTGTCCCACAGGTCTCTTAGGCTCTGCTCATTTGTCTTTATTTTAACATTATATTATATATTTTAATAATATATATATTATTTTAAGATAACATTTTATCTTTCTGTTCCACAGACTCAATAATTTCTATTATCCTTTCTTCAAGTTTGCTAATTCTTTCTTCTGTCTGCTCAAATCTGCCTTTGAATCCCTCTAGTGAATATTTTCATTTCTGTTATTGTACTTTAGGATACAGAATTTCTTTTGGTTTCATTTTAGGTTTTCTATCTCTTTATTGATATATTCACTTTGTTCATATATCACTTTCTTGACTTTCTCCACATCTTCTTTTACTTCATTGAGCATCTTTAAGACAATTGTTTTAAAGTCTTTGTCTAGTATACATGCCATCAGGTCTTTTTCAGGGACAATTTCAGTTGATTTACTTTTTTTCCTTTGTATGCCTTGTCATTTTTTTTTGTTGAAAACTGGACATTTGAATCTAATAATGTGGTAACTCTGGAAGTCAGATTCTCCTCCTTCCCCAGGGTTTTCTTTTTGTAAATTATTTTTGTTTTTTGTTTGTTATAGTCTGTCTCTGTGCCAAGGATCAGCCTGAAGTGTAAATTTAAGGTTGCTTAGGTCTTTGCTGAGACTTTCCCTGTGTATGCACAGTCACTTTCTAATTTTCCCTGTATAATCATCTGGCTCAGAAAAGGGAAAAAAGAAAAAAATGAAGTGGGGAAAGAGGGAGTGCTGGCTCTTAAAATCCCCTGCAAGTCACTTCAGAAGGAGGAAGAGGATCTTACAGCAATGGGGGGAGGTGCAGCAACAATGGCCACCTTTTTGTCTGAACCTTTGTGATTAGAAGCAGCAATTAGTGATCAGAGCATAGATCCCTGATATTTGGAGGACAGTGGTTCTTTTTGCCCACCCTGGTTCCTGTAAGCTGGGTACAGGTTGTTCTAGGAACTTGTGCACAGCTGCCTGCGATGAGACTGGGAATGGGGGATGGGTTTTTATTTTATTGTTAGTGTGGTGTATCATGTTAATTGATTTGCATATGTTGAACCATCCTTGCATCCCAGGTATAAATCCCACTTGGTCATCATGTATAATTCTTTTAATGTACCGTTAAAGTCAATTTGATAGTATTTTGTTGAGGATTTTTACACCTGTATTCATCAAGGTTATTGACTGGTAGGTAGTTTTCTTTTCTTGCAGTGTCCTTACCTGGCTTTGGTATTAGGATTATTCTGGCCTCATAAAATACGAATTTTAAAATGTTCCCTCTCCTTCAATTTTTGGAAAAGTTTGAGAAGGACTGGCACTAATTGTCCTTTAAATATTTGATAAAACTAACCAATGTAGCCATCAGGTCCTGGACTTTTCTTTGTTGAGATGTTTTTGATTACTGATTCATACTCCATACTAGTTATAGATTTGTTCAGACTTTCTATTTCTTCAGTCTTGGTAGATTGTATGTTTTTAGGAATTTATCCATTTCTTCTAGGTTATCTAATTTATTGGTGTGTAATTGCTCATGATTGTCTCTTATGATCCTTTTTATTTCTGTGGCATTGGTTGTAATGTCTCCTCTTTCATTTCTGATTTTATTTATTTGTCTTTTTTTTCTTAGTAAGTCTAGCTAAAGGTTTGTTGATTTTGTTTATCTTTTCAAAAAATCAACTCTTAGTTTCATTGATTTTTTCTATTGTTTTTCTATTCTCTATTTTATTTATTTGTGCTCTGATCTTTATTATTACCTTCCTTCTGCTAACTTGGGGCTTAGTTTGTTCTCCTTTTTCTAGTTCCTTGAGATGTAATGTTAGGTTCTTTATTTGAGTTATTCTTATATTTTTAATGTAGGTTTTTCTGCTATAAACTTCCCTTTTAATACCACTTTTGCTGCATCCCATAGGAACGTTGTATTTTCATTTTTATTTGTCTCAAGATATTTTCTAATTTCTCTTTTGACTTCCTCTTTCATCCACTGTTTGTTCAAGGGTATATTGTTTTTAATTTCTACATATTTGTGATAGACCTTTAAATGAACAGACCTCTAGTCTTTACAGTGCCTAGCTCAGTGTCTAGTGGTTTACAGGCACAAGTAAATATTTGTTAAGTCAGTGAATAAATGAATTGATTTACATATTTGTGGTACACGTGTGTTGTAACATCCCCTGACCAATAAGCACGTGCACCAAGAATAATTGTATGGTATAAAGCTTGAGTTCAGAAAACTAGCACAATTTTAAGAAGCATGAGGTTTTCAAAGGAGAGAGTGACATCCTTGTCTTAACCCCAGGAGGCACAACAAGTAATCCTGTGTTTGAAGGCATGAATAACACTTCATTACAAAAGTCAATTTCCTACCATATCCCTGGAGTGGCTGACACAGGAATTGTCGGTTTTCAGCGTATTTGCAACTGCTGTATTTTATTTTTCTCTTCTAGGACAATATGGATTTTAGTAATTTTAGTGCTCTAGAGAAGCAACATATTGGAGCACAAGCCTCTGTTCTAATAAAGCAGGTAGCTGACCCTTTAATGCTCAGAATGTTATATTGTTGTTTTGATGTTTCCCTCAGTGAAATAAAAGACTAGAAAATTTTTAGAAAAAGTTAAGGAGCAGACAGTGAGCCAGAGGAAAAGATAAAAGGAAGAAATCAGAAAATTCATACATATCAATTGTTCACTGCAAAGCACTCTGCCTACAGAAAAGCAGTTTTAAACTTGTAAAACCAATGTGTAGTGTTGTTTTTTGGATTTGATTCAACTAGATTTCAAAGATAATTTTCTTTAATGTTAATTTTTAAGTTTTTGCATATTTCATCTAATATTTATGTGCTAAAACCATCATAAATTTATTTATATGAAAGTGTTTGTTACCAGAAAAGGCTTTTGTCTATACTTGTATATCCTTTGCCTTAAATTTAAGTTTTACATGTCTAATTTGGCAAGTCTTTGTTCCTACTAATCACAAATAGAGATTCCAAGCTACATCCAAAGAATTTAAATTTGTTTGACTCTGAGGTAATTGACACATAATGCCTTGGTGACAAATCATGCTGATAATTCTCTCTTGAACCTGACTAGGATAATAGCATATCTAATAGTGTAATAGAAGTTCATGGGGGAAAACAATGGTTCCATTTAGTACCAAAACCATGGCCAATTTTTTTTGTCCCTTTGCAAAAATTTTGCCCTTACAGTGTGCAAAATGCTTTCACGTATTTTTTTCATATGTATTGTTTGATTTTCAACTCCATACTGTTATTCTCATCAGCCTAGTTTCTGAGATGTTAAGCAATTCACTGGCATTACTCAGTCCCGGGGTGGAGCAGAGGTGCCAGTTGAACTCCGGTCATCCAAGGGCATATTTTACAGACTACCTGTTAGAAACATATGTGTTCGATGTGTGTTTTATGAAACATCTCATTCAGCCTTGAGAAGAAAAGCAAAAGTACCCTACTTCCTGGAACAAACCAACGAATTCCTAACAACAATAAACAAATACATCATGCATAAACAAATGTTATTGTCAACACTAAAGTAATTGGTACTTCAGTTTCCTCCAAATCTTCTTAAGGCTTATAACAGAGGAGTATTATAATGTTTCAGTTGGTATTATATGGAGCCTACTTGCAGTAGCATTCTGTAATGGCATAGGATCAACGATTTCTTTTAGGATTCCTTCTCAATGGCTTTCTGAGTATCAGCTGCTCACCACAATGTCACTTCTGAAAGGTGGTTGTTTAATATTTATAGAGTTCTTGTAGATGTTAAAGTCTGTTCAGAATATAAATAGCCTAAATCCCTATTCCCTGGAGCAGTAGTTCCCAACCTTATACCACCAAAGGCACTTTTCATAATTTGTCTCTCCACTGATGGTTCAGACAAATATTTTGTCTTCCAAGCAAACTGTGTATAAGGGTTTACTGTGGTCTTATCTTGGGGAAATAGGATTTTTCTCCAAGGATTTTTCAAATAGTTAAATTAGTTTGGGACTCCTGTGGCTATTTCTCGGGTGTCTGGGTTCCAAGAATTCTAGATTCTCTTGCGCCAAGGTTGTACTCCTTGGCCAGCTCACACATCCACATGCACAGAGCGTGTGGGGCTCCATAATGGGACTGGGGCAGTGACTATCTACTCTTCTGCCTTAGCTCACTCACTCCCTACCCTGAAATCCCCACATTTTCACTATTTCCTTGGGTGAATTGAATCTAGGCTTCAGAAATGTATTATTTTTTATTTATTTATTTATTTATTTTTTTGTGAGGAGGACTAGGCCTGAGCTAACATCCGATGCCAATCCTCCCCTTTTTTCTTGAGGAAGACTGGCCCTGGGCTAACATCTGTACCCATCTTCCTCTACTCCACATGGGATGCCGCCACAGCACGGCCTAACAAGCGATGCATCGGTGCCCACCCGGGATCTGAACCTGCCAACCCCGGGCCACCACAGCGGACCGTGTGCACTTAACCGCTTGCGCCACCGGGCTGGCCCCGTGGAAGTGTATTATTTTTTAGTCCAGCTCTGAATGAAAGAATACTGAACAATGTTGAAAGTTAGAGAATAAAATAGTCCTGGGAGTAGAATTGGGGAAAATTGAGAGAAACTGACTAAATGAGAGGGAGCAAGATATGGGAAGGTTAGACTGAGGAGGCCGTGGGAAGCTTGGAGATGACTTGGGAACAGTAACTGAGTTAGATGCTTGGGAGATGTTGTTGTTAAGGTGGCGAGTAGTAACTAAGTGATAACTTGTGTCACTGAGGGTAGTCCAGTCCTACATTAACACAACATATCTTCTTCTATTTATTTTAGTAACCACCATGGCAACTACAAATGAAGCATTCTTTAGAAAGTATTAATTTTTTTCTCTCGCTTTCGTCTTTTTGTATTTCTTATTTGGTGTGATATTGGTGGGATGAGATTTCCCTAGTAGTATCTGGGCTCAAGTTTAAGAGTGTTAAGAGTCCTTATAATCCTATTGAACTGATTACGGATATTGCTTATTAGCAAAGGTTAAAGCCTGGCATTAATTGAATTATATAAATATTCAAATAGGATATATTTTAGGTTGTGATATAATATGAGTACTACTTTCGGCTTCAAAAAACCTATCTTCAGTTTTGTAGTCACATTTAAGTCCCTTATGCTATCTGAGCACTATTTTAGCCTGGATTGGGGAGCACCTGAGGAAACTTCTAGAAGTAGTATTATCCCATGTTTAGTGAGAGACCACCAAGTGTCCTTGGTAATTTGATTGGGAGACCTCATAGAAGAAAGGCTAGAGGAGCTGATTAGGAAATGTGAGGTCATATTATGAAAGAATATAAAGCTGAGAAAAGATTTAGAGTCTAGTGGTACTCAAACCACAAAATTCAGTCTGAGATATTAGCTGAAAGTGGGCTCCTCTAGATTTAACTGGATGCCAGGAATGTTGTTGCAGGTACACCTTTACTGAAGAAATACAACAATGTACAAAAATATGTGTGTATACATGCATACATAAATATAAATATATAATATTTTTATATACGTAGTATTTTTTAACAGTGGAAATTCTGGTTTGGTTCCTGTTCCAGATTGGTCAGAACCATGGTTAGCAAACCAGATGTATAAATTATAGTCTCTTGGGTAGTTGTTCTAGTTAAACATTTTTTAAAAGTGTAAAATATAATATACATTAAAAAAGGCATAAAACATAAATATATAGCTTAATGAATTATTGTAAACACAAACACCTCTCAGTTCAAGAAAGAGAATGCTGTCAGCATCCTTAAAGCTGACTGTGTGCCCCTTCCCAGTTACAACTCTTTGTCTCCCCCTTAGAAGTAAACACTCATTCAGCTTCTATGGTAATCACTTCTTTGTTTTGTTGTATAAATTTAACACCAAAGACTGCAATCCTAAACAGTAGAATTTAGTTTTGCTTGTTTATGAAGACAACACCATTTTTGGTGAGAAAAGATTTAGTGTATGTAGAAGCCCGGGTCGTCACCACTCAGTGCTGGTTAAGCACAGTCAACACGATCCAATGACAGCGTGAGAGGCAAAGTGTGTTCCCTCAAAACAGCCTAGCTAGGCTTTTACTAACAAGAAGTTAATTGATTAAACTATGTTTTCTTCCATTTAAGCTCTTTTCCTCTTTATTCCTCCTTTTTAACCTCCTTGCTCCTTTAAAAATCTCACTGGATATGAATGTTAAAGCATAGTTTCAAAATAATATATATATATTTTTAAGTCTTGGGCTATTTCTATATTCATGGCTGTAGACTGTTCCAATCTTGACTTTGATTAAGCTAATCAACTGCTGTTGGTCTGTACAACAGTGTGATTGGCAGAAGCTGGGCGGTATTGATTAGCTCAACCTTGCTGATGTCTATAAAGACTGTTGAGGCATCTGAAAGAAAGCCATGGCTTAGACAGCTCTCAGGAGATTCTGCCACCTCCTGTGTAGTCCAGTCTATTGATCTCATAAAACTCATGAATGCACTTCAAATTGTTTTACTTGTACAAACCAATCTAAGAAGAGTTTAGCCCTTTAAAAAGCAGCTGCCAGGCATAGAGAGGCTAAGAGTTCAATGCCTCAGAGTATTTGGGGCTAGTAGAAAAAAATGAAGTTATTTTTCTTCAGATCAAAAAAGACTAAAGGGACAAAGACTCCAACACATTAATAAATGAGACATGACCCTTTCCACTGATCCCAGATATTAAAGTTGCTTTTCCAAAGTACGAGTTTTATTTTTCAAGAGAGACAGGGTCATGTGGAAAAGAAAAAGATCAGAAAATGAAAGGTGATGTCACATCAGAGTAGTTATAATTACTAAGTGCTACTGGAAACGCTATGAGAAATGTCAAGAAGGTAAAAAACATGATTTTAAATGACTATTGTAACTTAGAATGTTGTTTTCTAAGATATTTTCAAATACAAATATGTGTGTGTTTAATCAGATCAAGCTCAGTCACAATTAGATAAAATCTCAGATATTGCTAAATGATTTCAGGGCTTGTGGAATATAACCTTTCTTAGTCCATCATGTGAAAAGAGATGTCACCCTAGGACCAATACCTCTTCCTTATTTTTGGAACAGTATGTAACAACATGTTAACGGACTTTGTAGTATGGGAAATTTAAAATATATATAAAACTAGAATAATAATGACTCCATGTTTCCATCACCCAACTTCAACAATGATCTATGCAGGACCATGATCCTGGACACTACATCATTTCACTAATAAATCACATTTCAGCACTTATCTCCAAATATGTGGACATTTATTGCCATTTTTGTAGTTATTGTTGATGTTTTGTATTTGTAAAATCCTTTCTCTCAAATAATTATTCCATTTTTTCTTCTCCCTCATAATAGTTCTCAAACTTTAGTATGGGTGAGAATCAGAAGAGCAGCTAGGGTAGATCTCAAGAATGTGCATTTTAAACACACATACTAGAAATTTTGATACTGTTGATCTGTGGAGCACACTTTGAGAAACATGACTGTAGCAATTCATGCTCGAGTTTCAAAGTAATTCAGTGAAGTTAAAAGGAAGGCCACTTTTAGAGTTTTTTTTCCTCCATGTCCATTGTAAGTATTTAGAACTCATCAATGTACACTATTTGCTGTTTCCCTTTATGATGATTCTACATTCGTTCTCTGTTTAAATGACTTTTAAGTTTGATGTAAGTGGAACTGAGATGTTATATTCTCACATAAATTGAGGTTTTATCACCTCTTTTAGGAGATATTTGTTTTAGAAAGCAATTGTTACTAATCCTGTCTACAATATTTGCTATGGGAATTATTAAATATTTAATTTTATAAATTGCACAGCTGAAGTACTCTTTGGGAAGGAAGAGATAAATTTAAGTTTCTCTTAGAAAAAATAAACAATAGCTAAATACAAAAAAGTATTCTTCTTATTGGTTAAAGAAAAGTTAGAAAATCATCCTTCTGGTGGAGAAATGCCTGGGATGCTCTAGTTCCTCTTTCTGACTCTTCCCATGAAGAGAGAGGCAGAAAAATGAAAGACGAGCGGGGAGACTTAAAAGCCAAGCTAACTTTTGGCCAAAATTCTTGGAGTAGAAAGATCATTGTGAGGAAAAGCTAAGGATTACTCTTTCTTATTTTGTAAGTAAGCAGGGGTTCTCGTTAGAGAGATAAACAAAAACTTCCCCTGTTCAAGAAAGTGTAAATAGTTTGTTGAAAATCCGTCTCAACAAGCATCATTGTAAATGATTTGGTGTTCTATTGGCCTAAAAGGGAAGTCTGACCTGAAGAGATATGTGGTCACCAAACACTGAAAGAAAAAAGAAAATCAAAGATCAACTTTCCTGCTCATAGAACACACTTAAGGATTTACCCTTGTCTTGGCTGCCCATGCTCAACTCCAAACGAAAGAGCCTTCACTCCAGAGACCTAAGTTTTCAACTTATTTTCCTAAACATCCCAACAGCGTATATTCCATCTCTTGTTCTTGTTGGTTTCTTCTCTGGCCTCAGACAAGATCTAGATAATATCTAGCTTCATGCCTTCAGCAAGGATGTATTTCAGACTTTTGGGGTCACGCTTCTGTAGGTCCCCTCCCTTGTCATGATTCCTGAGTATGTAGAGGAAGGAGGGTTGAGGGGGCCCCTTGACCTCTGCCCTTGGATAGAACAGCTCAGGGTTCTTAGGCTAGCTCATATACCACTTCCCCACACCTTTTTCCAGATGCAGCAGAAGTCAGATTTCTCTGTAGAATGTTTTAATTCTCTAAGATGTGTTCCAAATTGTGTAAGGAGAAGGACTCTTACCACCAATCCTCTAGAAATAACAGGTTGCAAGTGAGCACCATTTTCATATGATGGTTTCTCATCTTGCATCATTCAACAGGGGCTCTGGAGCCTGGGGTACGAATGCGCTTATAAACCATGGCATGGATATGCCTGTGGAGGAAGATAAATAGAATTGTTAAGATGGAAGCTGATAATGTCTATCATATTCAGTTCATTCTGCTTTTAGGATGAAGGTTAGGTGTAGATGTTGTAAGAAGGCCCAAAGAACACCTCACGCCAGAGCCTGGTGTTGGTTAATGTAATTCTTGTACAGTTACAAGTGTATTTGAGGTTCTCCTAGGTCACCAGTTGTACAAATCAGCTAGAAGTTATTAGTATATGTAAAAGGCAGCTGTGACACTAAGAGTTGAAAGAAAGCATTGGAAATGAATCTCATAATTTCTATGTAAGAGAATATTAGAGGTACAGGAATGCAGGGAGCTGTGTTCAGAATTCAGAGTGTCAAGGTAGATGCTCCAGGAATACGATAGTAGGCACTACAGGAATACAGATCCTCTAATGATCAATGAATATGCTCCACTAGGCCGTAGTTTGATTTCTGATTTTGGGGTTTTTTAATATAGGCTGTGAGTTCCTTAAACAGTGTCATTCAAAGCCAGGAGACATTTGGAGAAGAATGTCCTCATTTAGGGGACATGTGTTTAAGTATTTGGTTGTAAAGTGTCATAATATGTGCCACCTACATCCAAATAGTTCAGTCAAAAGAGAGAGAAGGATAAAACAAATGTAGCAAAATGTTAACAATTGAATCTCAGTGAAAGATACCACTGTTTCAATGCTTCTGTGGCTTTCAAAATTTTGAAAATAGAAGTTGGAGAGTAAACAATACAAATGTATTTATAAATACAAAGGTAAATACCACATAAAATAATCAAAAGAGTTGATATTGATTATCTCTGGAGAGAAAAATCTGATAATAGTGGCTGACTGCTGTTTTTCATTATGTGACTTTTAGTACTATTTGTCTTTAAATTCTATGAATGCATTACTTTGACAACAACTAAACACTGGCTTTAAGAGAAAAAAAAATCAAATAGACAAACTGGGAGGCCAGATTGCCAGATACTTCATGGAATCAGAAAACCCATTGATAAACATGTTGAAACAGTTTATCTACATGTATAAGGGAAAAAAGGGTACCATCTCAACAAAAATACAATCACCTCAGAGAGAGGATGACGGCCACATGAGGGATCAAGTCAAAGATGAAATATAGGGAATCTGAGTGTCAGGAGAGGAGATAACGTTCCTTACGGCCACTCAATTCAGTCTTTCTTAAGAAATAATACAAGATAATTTATTCGTGAAGAATTACAGGAACTTGGCCATTTCACAGATCAAATGAAATCACTAGATGCTTTTACTGACTCACCATTTCTCAAAGGTCGTTGTCCATACCTCAGCTTCATGGATAGGTTGTAGGTGGCCTAGAAAACTAATTTACTAACTACTAGTGAGAGATCATTGTCGGTAGAGGAATGCAGGGAACTACTTCACATTTTATGTTTGTAATAGGGAAAGAACTCACCCTTCTGGTTTTGATGTTTTTATTTTATTGTTTGTTTAACAAAAATTCCAGGTCCCCTAAGGGGAGGGGGAGTCCTGATGATACTTCTCTGTGTTCTGAAGGTTATATCAATGTACTTTTATGTGGCCTCGGCCTTGATCTCTAAAAGGAAGTGTAGTCCTACGTGATAGTCAAGGCAGATACCGGACCATTGGGTAGCTTGGGCAATGTGTGAGTGATAGGACTAAGTAGTTAACATGCTCCCTACATATGAATTAGTGGGGATGATCATCAATTTCAACAGGAAATTTAGGCTTACATGACCAAGGTTTGGACCATGATGCTGCTGGATATTTCTGAATCTCGGCACCAGTAAATCTGGGCTGCCAGTCCTCTTTCTCTGCTCTGTTATTCCATTTTTGCTCCTGGGTGAGTTGCAAGAACCGCATAGCTTCATTGGTCACTGATGTTGCTCCTGTCAAAGCTGGTAAATGACCTTAGCGCCATCTCATTATAGATTGTCAGAAGCTGCAACTCAGTGCTGAGCTGCCTTGGAAGCCATGTGATCCAGATGACTTTGCTTCAAGATGGAGGAGAGAGCCTGACCCACATCAGTCTTTGTGCAAATGAGAAATAAACCTTTATTCTGTTAGGCCATCACTGAGAATTTGGTGTATGTTTATTGTGGCAGCTAGAAATGATTATCCTCATTAAATGTGATATGATTTGGAGAAAGAACTGGAAGCTGTCCAGGTCCACATTACAATGGCATCAGGGACTTCAGAGGCACTTGTACAATAAGGGTGCTGAGTTTTAAAGTAAGGGAGTAGATGCAACATTGATTAGATCATGGTTCCTGGCTGGCGGAATTAGGTGAGAGACTTCAGCAGCTGCCACGACTCAGGCTCTTTAGCAAATCTCAGTTGCTGCTCAGAGAAAGAGAAATCAGTCACTTAAGGAGACAAAGAGGCTCATTAAAGATATTACTCCAGGATATCCTTGTGTGGGTCCCAGATATTTTCCTGAAGACCCTTGCAGATAAGGGTGTGAAATAACTGCCTGATCTCCAGTCCAGGGTGAAAAGGGGACTATGTCAGTCATTTAGTGTTTGGTCTTAGATCCATCTCCAGCCTTCTCCTTCTCTGTGTCACAAAGGGCTGACTCTGCTGGTTTTTATTTGATTCGGCCAGTGGAGGGAATTGGCAGGAGATTGGAAGGCAGAGAAGTCAAGAAGTCCAAGTTTTATTTCTGATCTTGCACTCTGACTTGGGAGATATTTAAAATAATCATGGCTGTGCCTCTTCTTATGGTACCAGCTTACCATTCAGTTCTTCTTTCTGTGATCTCAGTTTCTATTGGGCATCCCTGGCTCCCTGGCTCCTGTGGTCTAGTAATTCCATATTCTTTTTTTTTTAATCCCTGCAGCTCGAGGGGTGATGGTAGCTTTCTGCTGTTGCTATCCAAAGTGTTCTTTCATCACCCCTTTTGGTTTTGAATCTCTTCCGACACCTTTGTAACTGCTTCCTGTATTCAAGATCTCTTTTGAACTACTTGTTAAGGGCTCTGCTTTTCTGATTGGACCTGGCTGACTTGGACTGTAGACCTTGCTGAGGTCCCAGGAACCAGGGTTGCAGAAGTAATGCATGGGAATGGACCTCCAGAGGTAAGAGGATGACACCTTTGGATTTGTGGGGAGATTTGGAAAAGATTCTTGGGACAATGGGACGTTGAGGGAAAAAGATGTCCTTTATGGAGAATTCACATTTGAGCTGTTTGGGTGAGGAGTATGCAAATTCTGCATCCCATTAGCCATGTTTTGGTCTCTCAATTTTGAGTAGGTGTACTTGGGACATCCTCAGATTATCTAACTTTCCTCCTACTAGCTCACTAACAGAACCTGAATCTGGGTTTCTCTCCTAATGAACAACTATACTCACCATCTCTCCTGGTGTCTAGGGGAAGACCTAGACCTTAGCAATATAGAAAAGTTGTCTTTGGGATGTCTAAGCTGGCTTTCTTAGGTCAGTTTTCTTTTCCACCCCGATGATTTGCCTTTTGCAGATGGTAAAGGCCCATATGCAAATTCTGACCCACTTGCTAGTAAAGGAATTGGACTATACTGATGCTTAAAAAATTTGGATTCAGGTTCAAAAATGCAATTATTGAAGTGAAAAATAGAGACTCAAAAATTATTAAACTAGTAAAAACATTATTTTCTGAACACAGTGAGGTATTATTTAAAGGTTAAATGTAATTAACACTGCCAATTAGTACAATAAAAGTTTGTCAACTTAATTATTGATCAAACATGAAAATGCACTATGTTCTGCCAATAGCCCTTAATATAGACTTAACTAATGTCCATTTATTTTTTGGATCATTTAGTTAGTGTTCCAGTATAATCTTTAAGCAGTCTCTTAGGAACTACTTTAATTGGGTTTATTATATTTTAACTCAATTCTTCTAACATTATTTACTATTATTTTTTCTTTAATTAAGTGCATGTATGTGTTTATAAAGAACTAATGATGCCATAACAATATCCTTAAAAAAATTCAAATATAAGTTTCCAGATTTTCTACTCATAAGTTCACTATTCACACTGAAATGTGAGAGAAAAAGAAAAGAGGTGAACTTAAATGCCGTGACCTTAAATTTGTTCTAAGCTTTTGGAGAGACAATATAAACTGCTAAGGAGGAACTTTAAAGACCAAACTGAAAAACACTCCATTTCACTGTAGTATGCTTCATTTTATGCGTTTTTAAACTTAACCAAAGCGATATGTACTCCTGATGGGGGAGACATTCCAGGATTGTTTGCACAATTCCTCTCAGGCAAACTGGGTCAGACTAGGAGGCATGATTGAAATGACAAATCATTCACATTCTCTTTCAATTCTTCTCCTCTCAGTCTAGTCATCTCTAACCTATCATTTACGGCCAACTGAAATCCTACTCCTTTTGTACAGATTTCTTTCCTTGGGAACTTTCTGCTTTTTCTTAACCTGTTTGGTTTTACTGCTGGTACCTGTAATTAGCATATTACAACAGCGGAGAATTTAATTCCAAATTTTTTTTTGCACAACCTAACACATTTTTTTCCTTCAGATATGACATCATTTAAGTTGAAAAAAACTCAAACAATACCAAGTAGTTATAGGTAATATGGCAAGTCTTTCTATTTTTCCTCCCCAGGGCCATTTCCCTTCCAGATGGAACCACCTCAACTCAACGCTTTTTCACATGTGCGTCTTCATGCTTCTGTGCCTCTGCCCATCGTTGTGTCTCAGCCTGGAATGCGTTCTCACATTCTCTGCCCATCTTTCAAGACTCCTGAAGGTGACATGCTCAGTAAGCTGTCACCTTGAAACTGTCGATCGGTGTTCAGCGTTTTGTTCTCTGCACTCCCTCAATGTGCCGCTCCTACCGCTATTTAACACTCATCTCATTCTGTCTTGTTTCTAACAAGCTCTTTACCTATCAATTTCACTGTGGTATGATATACTTTCTTTGAGAGAAGGAGCCCATTTTATTCATCTTTTATTTCTTACAGAATCCAACCCAGCCACTCTTACTACATACTTAAGTCATTGAATGTATAAAGCGTAGTTTATTCATTATCTGTTTTATGAGGCTTTGTCACAGCTGGACTGTCAGCATCTTTGGGGCAGGAGCTGAGACTTTTTGCTTTTGTCAAACAACAAAAACGACGTTAATTGAAATATTACAACCGCACCTTTCAGTAATGCTTTGCTTTTTAAAAAAGTTCTTTTACATACATTATTTCCTTTGAACTTCACAACATCCTATATTAGTAGGCTGCATTGGTCTAGAGAAAAAAAATGCATGGGCTTTGAAGTCAAATAGACCTGAGTTTCAATTCCTTCTCAGGCTATCGGCTTTGAGATCTTGGGAAACTTCTTTAACCTCTAGAAGCCTCAGTTTTCTTGTATTAAAGACTAAAGTTTAGTCTTATAGAATTGTTGGGAGGAATGTGTGACATAAGCATGTAAAGATATGTGATACATATTAGACATGGAATATTAGTGAAGATTCCCCCCTCACCATCTTCCCTAGGAAATAGAGGCTTAGATAGGCTAAATGATTGTCCAAGGCTATGTGACTGGCAAGGGGTTGCAAATAGTAGCAAAACCAGGTCTGGACTCTAGGCCACCTGAATCTATGTGTACGCACATGCCTGTCCCCTTGTGCCTAAACTCTGGGCTGAGACTGAACTTTCCTGCAGGAAGCTGAAAACAAGTCGCCTATCATCCTGCTGCCATGTACACGCCATAGTCTAAAAGATACAACTGCAGGCTGCTGCCTTCTGGTGTGATAAGGAAACTGAGGCTCAGAGAGGTGTAGTGACTTGGCCAAGGTCAAACAGCTATCTCGGAGCCATGTCCACCTTATTGCCCTCACTCTTGCTCCATGTGACTGAGATATTGTGGTTTAATTTGGATCAACCCTGGGTGGAAGAGACAACTGCAGCAGCAAGAACAGCAGCAGCAGGCCTGGCTCCAGAGCATCATGGAGAAAGACAACAACTTGGTATCTATTGGCAAGCCAGCTTCAGAGCACTGTGATGACAAGAAAGAGGAGGAGGATGAAGATGACGAGTATAGTGAAGACTCAGAGGATGATGAGGACATGCAGGATACGGATGAGACAAATGATTGCAGTGAGTAGCCTGGTGATGGAGAGGTCGTTGAGATGGACGTGGAAGGCAACAAACAGGATCAAGACCAGTGGATAGTCTAGGTAGACAGGGCAGGAAGGTCAGGAAGATTCCAGGCCAGCCCAACCTGCTCTCTACCCTCTGCAGAAACAGCTGATGAATGTTTAGCAAAAAACAAAAAAAAAAACAGAACATGGCAAGAAATTTTTCTGCTCACCTGCTTTACTCGTGAGACAATGTCACACCCAAGCATCTCTGAGTAAGGAAATGCAAATAGTAAAATTGTCGGTAATTTATTAAACTGCGCAGGTTTATCTGTTTCCCCTGAGTGAGTATCTAGTTAGCATAAATTGGTTAAAATCATACATTCAGTAATTGAAATTATTCTCCATGAAGTGGAACCACAGAGAAATAGATATTGAGCTACAATGCATTCTACTCATCCCAACACATTCTTTCTGCCAACTGTGCTCTCTCTTCTTCCCTTATTAAAATTTGTACAAATTAAGTTGGAAAAAAGGAAATATGGCATATGTATAGTCAAACAAGGAGTGTGTTTAATGAAAAGAATAAACCCTCACATGCATTCAACCACTATGCTCCAGTATAATGAGCCTGAAAACCTTTTAGATGATTGGCTATTTATGATCTCATGGAAAATGATCAGAAAAAGCAAAGTATATAGGAAACTTAGAAGGGCTTGGAGCTCCTATGATGTAAAAAAAAAAAAAAAAAAAAATGTTTCCTGGGAAGATTTTGACAAAATAAAATTAAAAGTAATTTCTAAAGTTTCTGTGGTTTAGATTAGAGCTTCTCAAGTTGTAACGTGTGCATGACTTACTTGATAATCTTGTGAAAATGCAGATTCTGATTCAGCAGTTCCCTAGGAGATCTCTAGATTTTCCTTCTTTAACATGCTCCAGAGAGAAGTCAAGATGGTGGCGTAGGCACACTCTGAACTCACCTCATCCCAGGGACACAGCCAATTTACAACTACTCATGGAAAAATTACCCCTGAGAGAGAACTGAAAACTGGATAAGAGGAACTCCTGCAACAACGGACAATCCTAACTGGGGTAGAAGAGGCAGAGACTCCCTTCCGGAGAGGAAAAACGCCGCCTTCACAAGCGCCAGCTTCACGGCCGCCGGGAGCAGCTCACAGGTACGCAGCCTCCCTGGAGGCGCGGGGTCCTGAGCCGGGGAGCGCCCCCGCTGTGGGCATTTTGTGGACCCAGCACAATCGACACCAGTGGCATAATATCTGACTTTGCCTGCTACTAAAGCATTGGGTAGCACCCCCAGAAAACCCGGTTCACAAAGAAACTAAAACTGGCTCTTAAAGGGCCCACACACAAACTCACCCGTTCCAGAAAGCATCCTAAAATCACCAGAAAGAAAGGTGCACAGTGCTTCAGTGACAAGAGACTCACCTAATAGGCCCTGAGTGCATCTCGGTGAGGGGTGAGACCTCTCCAGGGACTGGGACATTGGCGGCGGCCATTGTTGTGGCCTGGTGTGAGCGTGCTGACACAGACGCCATTGGAGTTCTCCCTGAGGCCTGCTAGCCCAGGGTCTGCTCCACCCACTAGAGCACCGATTTAATCCAGCTCAGCCAGGGCAGGCAGCCCACCCTAGAGACTGGCCCCACCCAACAACAAGCCCTCAGGCAACTTGTGGGCCTGCTAAGTGAGCTGCCTGGATTCTCCACAGATTGGCGACTGAGTCCAAGGAGCAGGTGGAGAGCATGGGGCAGTGGTGGAGTGTGTGGGGCTCCTGCCTTGGAGAGACTGGGTCCATTTCAGGAGGTTGGGGCATGCACACATGGCAGGACCGTGTTGATGGTGTGTGTGGACCTGTGGGCAATGGGGCTTGTCAGCTGCAGAAGACTTGTGCTTCTCAAAGACCCACATAGGGGGTTGCCCCAGCTTCCAAAGCCTGAAACAATTGGGAGCTCTTGTGCCTGAGGCCAGCCCCACCCAGCTGCAATCCTCAGAGAGCTGACAAGAGACATAAGGCTGGAGGCTTATAGCGATTGTAAGCCCCTGAGCCTAACAACCTGCCATGCTGGGGGCCTACTCACTTAAAAGAAATACTGCAACACAAATGTGCTATTAGAACTTGCAGCCAGCTGCGCTGGGGCTCCCCACATCTGATAAAGAGACTGAAGGACCCACAATAACTACAAGCAGCTGAGCATTACAACAGCTGGCCAGGGACATAGCTTAGCCTTCCTGGGCACCTACAGGGAGAGCGAACACAGCACAACAGAAGGACACATGTAGCCCACATGGGCGTCACTCCTGGAACATTCAGAACTGAGGGAAGCACACTGCTGGGCCTCATAAGGCATCACTTATATAAGGTCACCTATCCAAGAGCAAGAGACATAGCTGACTCACCTAACATATAGACACAAGCACAGGGAAAGAGGCAAAATGAGGAGGCAAAGGAATATGTTCCAAGTAAGGGAACAGGACAAAACCCCAGGAAAGGAACTAAGTGAAACAGAAATGAGCAACCTCCCTGACAGAAAGTTCAAACAAAGATTATTAAGGATGCTCACTGATCTTGGGAGAAGAATGGATGAACTCAGTGAGAACATCAACAAAGAAATGGAAGCTATAAAAAAGAACCAATCACAAATGAAGAATACAATACTGGAAATGAAAAATTCACTAGAGGGACTCAAAAGCAGAGTAGAGGATACAGAAGAACAGATCTGCGAGCTGGAAGAAAGACTAGAAGAAATCACCCAAGCTGAACAGGTAAAAGAAAAAAGAATTAAAAAGAGTGAGGACAGTCTAAGGGACCTCTGGGACAACATCAAGTGCACTAACATCCATGTTATAGGTGTCCCAGAAGGAGAAGAGCGAGACAAAGGAGCAGAGAATCTATTTCAAGAAATAATAGATGAAAACTTTCCTAACCTAAGGAAGGAAACAGACATCCAGGTACAGGAAGCACAGAGAGCCCCAAACAAGATAAACCCAAAGAGTCCCACACCAAGACACATCATAATAAAAATGTCCAGAATTAAAGATAAAGAGAGAATCCTAAAAGCCACAAGAGAAAGACAAGTTACATACAAAGGAAACCCCATAAGGCTATCAGCTGACTTCTCAACAGAAACCTTACAGGCTAAAAGAGAGTGGCAAGATATATTAAAAGTGCCAAAAGGAAAAAACCCACAGTCAAGAATACTCTACCTGGCAAGGTTATCATTCAAAATGGAAGGAGAGATAAAAAGTTTCCCAGACAAGCAAAAATTAAAGGAGTTTGTCACCAAGAAACCGGTACTACAAGAAATGCTAAAGGGACTTATTTAAGGGGAAAAGAGAAGACCACAAATAGGAAAAAGTATCTATTTCCATGATAAGAGGGTAATGGATACAAATGCACAAAAAAGAGGTTAGATATGATATCAAAAACATAAAATGTGGGAGGAAAGGAGTTAAAGGGTAGAGCTTTCAGACAGAGGTCAAACTAAAGAGACTATCAACTTAATATAGATTCCTATATATATAGGTTACTGTATATTGACCCCATGGTAATCACAAACCAGAAACCTATAATAAATACAGAAAAAAACTAAGAGAAAGGAACCCAAACATAATACTAAAGAAAGCCATCAAACCACAAGGGAAGAGAGCAAGAGAAGAAGAAAGGAACAGAGAAAGACTACCAAAACACCGAGGAAAAAAAAGTAAAAAATGGCAGTAAGTACATACTTATCAATAGCTACTGTAAACTTCAATGGACTAAATACTCCCATTAAAAGGCATAGGGTGGCTGACTGGATAAAAAACAAGACCCATATATATGCTGCATACAAGAGACACACTTCAGACCTAAAGACACTCACAAACTGAAGGTGAAGGGATAGAAAAAGTTACTCCACGCAAATGGCAATGAAAAGAAAGCTGGGGTAACAATACTCGTATCAGACAAAATACACATTAAAACAAAAACTGTGAAAAGAGACAAAGAAGGGCATTATATAATGATCAGGGAACAATCTAAAAAGAGGCTATAACACTTGTAAATATCTATGCACCCAACGTAGGAGCACTTAAATATGTAAAGCAATTATTAACAGACGTAAAAAAAGAAATAGACAGTAACACACTAATAGTAGGGGACTTTAACACTCCACTTACACCAACGGATAGATCATCCAAACAGAAGATCAATAAGGAAACATTGGCCTTAAACGACACACTAGAACAGATGGACCTAGTAGATATATACAGAGCATTCCATCCAAAAACTGAAGAATACACGTTCTTTAAAAATGCACATGGAACGTTCTCCAGGATTGATTACATATTAGGCCACAAAACAAATCTCCATAAATTTAAGAAGATTGAAATAATACCAAGCATCTTTTCTGACCACAACAGTATGAAACTAGAAATCAACTATAGGGGGGCGGAGTCAAGATGGCGGCGTAGGCAGACTCTGAACTCACCTCCTCCCATGGACGCAACCAATTTACAACTACTCATGGAAAAATTACCCCTGAGACAGAACTGAAAACTGGATAAGAGGAACTCCTGCAACAACGGACAATCCTAACTGGGGTAGAAGAGGCAGAGACTCCCTTCCAGAGAGGAAAAATGCCGCCTTCACAAGCGCCAGCTTCACGGCCGCCGGGAGCAGCTCACAGGTACGCAGCCTCCCTGGAGGCGCGGGGTCCTGAGCCGGGGAGCGCCCCCGCTGTGGGCATTTTGTGGACCCAGCACAATCGACACCAGTGGCATAATATCTGACTTTGCCTGCTACTAAAGCATTGGGTAGCACCCCCAGAAAACCCGGTTCACAAAGAAACTAAAACTGGCTCTTAAAGGGCCCACGCACAAACTCACCCATTCCAGAAAGCAACCTAAAATCACCAGAAAGAAAGGTGCACAGTGCTTCAGTGACAAGAGACTCACCTAATAGGCCCTGAGTGCATCTCGGTGAGGGGTGAGACCTCTCCAGGGACTGGGACATTGGCGGCGGCCATTGTTGTGGCCTGGTGTGAGCGTGCTGACACAGACGCCATTGGAGTTCTCCCTGAGACTTGCTAGCCCAGGGTCTGCTCCACCTGCTAGAGCACGGATTTAATCCAGCTCAGCCAGGGCAGGCAGCCCACCCTAGAGACTGGCCCCACCCAACAACAAGCCCTCAGGCAACTTGTGGGCCTGCATAGATTGGTGACTGGATTCTCTGCAGCCCGGCAACTGAGCCGACTTGAGCGGGCAGGGTGTGCACAAGGAGCGGGTGGAGAGTGTGGGGCGGTGGCGGAGTGTGTGGGGCTCCCGCTGTGGAGAGACTGGGTCCGCTTGGGGAGGTCGGGGCGCTCACACGGGGCAGGACTGTGTTGACTGTGTGTGTGGACCTGTGGGCAACAGGGCTTGTCAGCTGCAGAAGACTTGTGCTTCTCAAAGACCCACATAGGGGGTTTGCCCCACCTTCCAAAGCCTGAAACAATTGGGAGCTCCTGTGCCTGAGGGCAGCCCCACCCAGCTGCAATCCTCAGAGAGCTGACAAGAGACCTAATAGGCTAGAGGTTTATAGCAATTGTAAGGCCCTGAGCCTAACAACCTGCCACGCTGGGGGCCTACTCACTTAAAAGAAATACTGCAACACAAATGTGGTATTAGAACTTACAGCCAACTGTGCTGGGGCTCCCCACACCTGATAAAGAGACTGAAGGGCCCACAACAACTACAAGCAGCTGAGCATTACAACAGCTGGCCAGGAGCATAACTCAGCCTCCCTGGGCGCCTATAGGGAGAGCTAACAGGCCACAATAGAAGGACACACGTACCCCACATAGGGGTGACCCCTGGAACATTGAGAACTGAGGGAAGCTCACTGGCAGCCTCCTAAGGCATCACTTACATAAGGTCACCTATCCAAGAGCAGGAGACGTAGCTGACCTACCTAATACGTAGACACAAGCACAGGCAAAATGAAGAGGCAAAAGAATACATTCCAAGTAAGGGAACAGGACAAAACCCCAGAAAAGGAACTAAGTGAAACAGAAATGAGCAACCTACCCGACAGAGAGTTCAAACTAAGAGTGTTAAGGATGCTCACTGATCTGGGGAGAAGAATAGATGAACTCAGTGAGAATGTCAACAAAGAAATGGAAGATATAAAAAAAGAACCAATCAGAAATGAAGAATACAATACTGGAAATGAAAAACTCATTAGAGGGACTCAAAAGCAGAGTAGAGGATACAGAAGAATGGATCTGTGAGCTGGAAGAAAGACTAGAAGAAATTACCCAAGCTGAACAGGTAAAAGAGAAAAGAATTAAAAAGAGTGAGGACAGTCTAAGGGACCTCTGGGACAACATCAAGCGCACTAACATCCGTGTTATAGGTGTCCCGGAAGGAGAAGAGCGAGACAAGGGGGCAGAGAATCTATTTCAAGAAATAATAGATGAAAACTTCCCTAACCTAAGGAAGGAAACAGACATCCAGGTACAGGAGGCACAGAGAGCCCCAAACAAGATAAACCCAAAGAGGCCCACACCAAGACACATCATAATCAAAATGTCCAGAATTAAAGATAAAGAGAGAATCCTAAAAGCCACAAGAGAAAGACAAGTTACATACAAAGGAAACCCCATAAGGCTATCAGCTGACTTCTCAGCAGAAACCTTACAGGCTAGAAGAGAATGGCACGATATATTTAAAGTGCTAAAAGGAAAAAACTTACAGCCAAGAATACTCTACCCAGCAAGGTTATCGTTCAAAATGGAAGGAGAGATCAAAATTTTCCCAGATAAGCAAAAATTAAAGGAGTTTGTCACCAAGAAACCAGTGTTACAAGAAATGTTAAAGGGACTGATTTAAGGGGAAAAGAGAAGACCACAAATAGGAAAAATTATCTATTTCCACGATTAGAAAGTAATGGACACAAATGCACAAAAAAGAGGTTAGATATGATATCAAAAACATAAAAGGAGGGAGGAGGGTAGTTAAAGAGTACAGCTTTCAGACAGAGGTCAAACTAAAGTGACCATCAATTCTGTATAGAAGAAGTAAGGAACAGAGAAGGACTACTAAAACACTGAGGAAAAAAAAAAAAAGGTAAAAAATGGCAGTAAGTACATACTTATCAATAGCTACTGTAAACGTCAATGGACTAAATGCTCCAATTAAAAGGCATAGGGTGGCTGACTGGATAAAAAAACAAGACCCATATATATGCTGCATACAAGAGACACACTTCAGACCTAAAGACACTCACAAACTGAAAGTGAAGGGATGGAAAAAGATACTCCACGCAAATGGCAATGAAAAGAAAGCTGGGGTAGCAGTACTCATATCAGACAAAATAGACTTTAAAACGAAAACTGTAAAAAGAGACAAAGAAGGGCATTACATAATGATCAAGGGAACAATCCAACAAGAGGCTATAACACTTGTAAATATCTACGCACCCAGTGTAGGTGCACCTAAATATATAAAGCAATTATTAACAGACGTAAAAACAGAAATAGACAGTAACACAATAATAGTAGGGGACTTTAACACTCCACTTACACCAACGGATAGATCGTCCAAACAGAAGATCAATAAGGAAACATTGGCCTTAAACGACACACTAGAACAGATGGACCTAGTAGATATATACAGAGCATTCCATCCAAAAACCAAAGAATACACGTTCTTTTCAAATGCACATGGAACATTCTCCAGGATTGATCACATATTAGGCCACAAAACAAGTCTCCATAAATTTAAGAAGATTGAAATAATACCAAGCATCTTTTCTGACCACAACGGTATGAAACTAGAAATCAACTACAGGAAGAAAATCAGAAAAGCCACAAATACATGGAGATTAAACAAAATGCTACTGAACAACGACTGGGTTAACGAAGAAATCAAAGAAGAAATCAAAAAATACCTGGAGACAAATGAAAATGAAAATACGACATGCCAGAATTTATGGGACACAGCAAAAGCGGTTGTAAGACGGAAGTTTATAGCGATACAGGCCTATCTCAACAAACAAGAAAAATCTCAAATAAACAATCTAACAATGCACCTAAAGGAACTGGAAAAAGAAGAACAAACAAAGCCCAAAATCAGTAGAAGAAGGGAAATAATAAAAATCAGAGCAGAAATAAATGAAATAGAGACCAAAAAAACAATAGAAAAAATTAATAAAACCAAGAGCTGGTTCTTTGAAAAGATCAACAAAATAGACAAACCTTTAGCTAGACTCACCAAGAAAAAAAGAGAGAAGGCACAAATAAGTAAACTCAGAAATGAAAGAGGAGAGGTTACAACAGACACCTCAGAAATACAAAAGATTATAAGAGAATACTATGAAAAACTATATGCCAACCAATTCGACAATCTGGAAGAAATGGGTAAATTCTTAGAATCATACAACCTTCCAAAACTGGATCAAGAAGAAGTAGAGAATTTGAATAGACCAATCACCAGTAAGGAGATCGAAACAGTAATCAAAAACCTCCCCAAAAACAAAAGTCCAGGACCAGACGGCTTCCCTGTTGAATTCTACCAAACATTCAAAGAAGACTTAATACCTATCCTTCTCAAACTCTTCCAAAAAATTGAGGAGGGGGGGAAGCTCCCTAACTCATTCTACGAAGCTGACATTACCCTGATACCAAAACCAGACAAGGACAACACAAAAAAAGAAAATTACAGGCCAATATCACTGATGAACATCGATGCAAAAATCCTCAACAAAATACTAGCAAATCGCATACAACAATACGTTAAAAAGATTATACACCATGATCAAGTGGGATTTATTCCAGGTATGCAGGGATGGTTTAACATTCGCAAATCAATCAACGCAATCAACGTAATACACCACATTAATAAAATGAAGACTAAAAATCACATGATCATCTCAATAGATGCAGAGAAAGCATTTGACAAGATACAGCATCCATTTATGATAAAAACTCTGAATAAAATGGGTATAGAAGGAAAGTACCTCAACATAATAAAGACCATATATGAGAAACCCACAGCTAATATCATCCTCAATGGTGAAAACCTGAAAGCTATCCCTCTAAGAACAGGAACCAGACAAGGATGCCCACTGTCACCACTCCTATTTAACATAGTATTGGAAGTCCTAGCCAGAGCAGTCAGGCAAGAGAAAGAAATAAAAGGGATCCAAATAGGAAAGGAAGAAGTGAAACTGTCACTATTTGCAGATGACATGATTTTATATATAGAAAACCCTAAAGAATCCACCAGAAAACTTTTAGAAGTAATAAACGAATATGGTAAAGTTGCAGGATACAAAATCAACATACAAAAATCAGTTGCATTTCTGTACACTAACAACGAAGTAGCAGAAAGAGAAATTAAGAATACCATCCCATTTACAATTGCAACAAAAAGAATAAAATACCTAGGAATAAACTTAACCAAAGAGGTGAAAGATCTGTACACCGAAAACTATAAAACATTTCTGAAAGAAATTGAAGAAGACACAAAGAAATGGAAAGATATTCCGTGCTCTTGGATTGGAAGAACTAACATAGTTAAGATGTCCATACGTCCTAAAGCCATCTATAGATTCAATGCAATCCCCATCAAAGTTCCAACAACATTTTTCACAGAAATAGAACAAAGAATCCTAAAATTTATATGGAAAAACAAAAGACCCCGAATAGGTAAAGGAATCCTGAGAAAAAAGAACAAAGCTGGAGGTATCACACTCCCTGATTTCAAAATATACTATAAAGCTATAGTAACCAAAACGGCATGGTACTGGCACAAAAACAGACACAAGATCAATGGAATAGAATCGAAAGCCAAGAAATAAACTCACACATCTACGGACAGCTAATCTTTGACAAAGGGGAGACAAGAAATGGAGAAAGGAAAGTCTTTTCAACAAATGGTGCTGGGAAAACTGGACAGCCACATACAAAAAACTGAAAATAGACCGTTACCTTACACCATACACAAAAATTAACTCACAGTGGATTAAAGACTTGAATGTAAGACCTGAAACGATGAATCTTCTAGGAGAAAACATAGGCAGTACGCTCTTCGACATCGGTCTTAGCAACATATTTTCAAGCACCATGTCTGACCGGGCAAGAGAAACAATAGAAAAAATAAACAAATGGGACTACATCAACCAAAAAGCTTCTGCACAGCAAAGGAAACCATCAACAAAACGAAAAGACAACCTAACAATTGGGAGAAGATATTTTCAAACCATACATCTGATAAGGGGTTGATCTGCAAAATATATAAAGAACTCATGGATCTCAACAACAAAAAGATTAACAACATAATTAAAAAATGAGCAAAAGACCTGAACAGACATTTCTCCAAAGAAGATATATAGATGGCCAACAGGTACATGAAAAGATGTTGAACATCATTAATTATCAGGGAAGTGCAAATCAAAACTACAATGAGATATCACCTCACACACATCAGAATGGCTATAATTAACAAGACAGGAAACAACAGTGTTGGAGAGGATGTGGAGAGAAGGGAACTCTCATACACTGCTGGTGGGAGTGCAAACTGGTGCAGCCACTATGGAAAATAGTATGTAGATTCCTCAAAAAATTAAGGATAGAACTACCATACGATCCAGCTATTCCACTGCTTGGTATCTATCCAAAGAACGTGAAAACACCCATACGTAAAGATACATGCACCCCTGTGTTCATTGCAGCGTTATTCACAATAGCCAAGACTTGGAAGCAACCTAAGTGTCCATCAAGGGACGAATGGATAAAGAAGCTGTGGTATATATACACAATGGAATACTACTCAGCCATAAGAAACGATGAAATCCAGCCATTTGTGACAACATGGATGGACAATGAGGGTATTATGCAAAATGAAATAAGTCAGAGGGACAAGGTCAAATACCATATGATCTCACTCATTAAGTATAGATAATAACAACAACAAACGAACACATAGAGACAGAGATTGGATTGGTGGTTACCAGAGGGGAAGGGAGGAGGGAGGAGGGTGAAAGGTATAATTAGGCACATGTGTGTGGTGATGGGTTGTAATTAGTATTTGGGTGGTGAACATGAGAACATGATGTAATCCATGCAGAAATAGAAGTATAATGATGTACACCTGAAATTTATACAATGTTATACGCCAATATTACCACAATAAACAAACAAACAAAACATACAACTAATACTGCAATATGACAATTTATGCCCGTATGATTTAAAACCAAGTCCCAATGGATTAGTATTTTCTTTTCTAAGCATATATTTAGTGATATATTTGAGCTTTCTTTATTGAAATGAAATATTTAGGAGACCTTTCTTATTTTTTCATATCTTTACATGAAATGTATATTGACATCTTAAAGTTACAAAACAATAAAATGGTCATTTAGGCATACACATGCATATACTCAAAGAAAATAAAAAAACTTCTTGTGAAAAAGAAAAACGAGCTCCCATGTGTGCTGATGTTGCTGGTCCATGGACCATACATTGAGCAGTAAGGCTTTAGACTATGTTGACCATTTCTGGGTTGCCGAAACAATGAAATCACCTAAAGAATTGCTAATATTTGCATTTTGAAAAAAAGCATCGCCAGTAGTAAACGTGTCCAAAAAAATAGTGTTTTTTTCTGGATTAGTGATGGTGAAGAGCCAAACGATGAGTCAAAAGTGAACCGCAGGACAAGCTCGAGTCACAGTGAAATCAGCTTTAGAAACTGTTTTAATCCATATGAAGATAGGCCTACATTGTTTCTCCTATCCGTAAGTGCTGAATTATTCATATGAATGCTTCAGAGCAGCCTTCTATAAATCAAACGGAGAGAATTGAATTAGAAACTGTAATGGTGAGAAATTTTGAGCTCCTAACCTGCTTTACCTGGGCACTCTCTCAGTTACCTTTCTCTTGTTCTAACCAAATCATTCCTGGTGATTTAACAGTGCCTAAATATAGCCCCAGAGACTCTTTCATTGTGGTATATTTTTAAGCTCTGTGATTTTAAAGCTTTGCCAGATGGATATTAGAGTCAATATTGAAATCTCAAAGTGCTATGTGAGAGACCTTCTAGAGAAGGTTTGAAATGGTTCATCCAAATGCTTTTTCTTAGTTAACAATATTGGACCAATATGGCTCTATCATAACAATAGTTAGTTGTGATAAAAGCATCTGATCCAACTCATTTTACAGGAATATTCTGTTATTCCATCTAATAATAATGCAATGTTCTCCCCCCTCCACCTCAGGATAATTTAGCTTGTGTAAGGACTGAAATATTTTAAATGGATGAATTCTATTCGTTTCTGTTGATTTTCTATTGATAAATTGCCGCTGATTATTAGGGGCTAGGAATTTGACCAAGAACCTTAATACACTGATTAAAGTAGTAAGAAATGGAGCATGTTGAAAATTATATGTAAAGCTTTAAAAGTGGATTGAAATAATCATCGATATGATACAAGTGGTTTTATGATGATATAAAAAATAGTTAGCTTTTGATAACGCTTTGTCTTACCTGACTCACAAGATTCCTGTGAGGATCAAATAAGACAGTGTCTTTGCAAGTGATCTGTAAAGTCTAAATGGTATTTCTGTCTTGTCTCCCCTTCTACCAATCTATTTTACATAGGCCACCAGATTAATGTTTGAGAAGCTTTGATGACATCATTTCCCAATTCAAATACTTGCAATACCCATCCCAACCTCCTTCTGATAAATTGAGTTTGGCTTCCCTTGGCAGTAAGAAACATCATGCTGCCTTTCTTGCCTTATCTCCAGCTATTTTCCTGTTCTACCCTTATAGTCCAAGGCTGTTGGGTTACATCAGATCTCCCTTGAGTTCGTAGACCAAATTTTCCATTGTCTCCTGGAAGTCTCCATCTAGTTGCTCCATAGTGACACTAATACCAAACATGTCCAAAACTAACAGCACAAGCTTTCTTTATATATTTTCTATTATCCACTCAGTTGCCTAAGCCAGAAAATGGGGAGTTATGGGTTTTGTGTGTATATATATGTATATATATATTTTTTTTACCTGAACTGCTCTTTCAAGCCCACCTTCAATTAGTAATGGGGAATTTTTCCTTACCTACCCTTCCCCTCAGGCCTATTCTCAATTGTTGCCTACATCCATTAATTCTATAAGATATTTTTCAGGCCTAATGTCCCATGTTTCTTTTAGTGAACAAATATTTACGAATCACCTACCATGTATTGGCTACTGTATCAGTTTCCTATTGTTGTTATCACATATTACCATGGACTTGGTGACTTAAAACAACACATTTCTTAACTTACACTTTTGGAAGTCAGAAGTCCAAAATGGAGCTCACCGGGCTAACCTCACGGTATTGGCAGAGTTGTAGTCCTTCTAGAGGCTCTAGAGGGAATCTACTTCCCTCTAGAACAGCCGAAAGTCTGTCTCAGCTTCTAGAGGCTAACCACATTCCTTGGCTTGTGTCTTCCTCCGTTTCAAAGGTACCAATAGCCTCATTCCAACCTCTGCTTCTGTTGTCATAGCTTCTCTGATTCTGACTTCCCTTCTTCTCTCTTTCACTTATAAGGATCCTTGTGATTACATTTAGCGCTCACCTGGCTAATTCAGGATAGTTTCTCCATTTCAAGATTCTTAACTTACACATCTACAAAGTAACTTTTGCCATAGTAGGTAACATATGCACAGGTGCTGGGGATGAGGACACAGGTATCTTAGATGGGGGCATTATCTTGCCTACCACAGCTGTCTTCCTAAGCAGTGTGAACACAAAAGTCAATATGATAGTCTCTGCCTTCAAGGAAATCAAAGACAAAGCAGTCAAATGAATGAGCAGCTACAATGTACTGTAACTACTGCTATGAAATTGTAATAAAAACTATAGGAAATCTTTGGAGATCGGGGGGGATTTGGAAAGAAGTGATATCTAAGGCATACAACTGAAATTCTTTTTGAGGCTCTTCTTACATTTTAGGAGGGAGAATAATGGCATCAAAATAAGTTTGGAACAGCAATTTAGGCTCTAATAACATCAGTCTACCTGATTCTCTCTTTTACAGTGGTGAGCAGATTGGCTTAATATAAATATAAGTTCTACTCCAAAGATATAAATATGGGTACTGTATGTACATAGCATATTCATATATATATATTTTTTATGTATATGTCATATACCATTCATCAGGTATATAGGCGATAGAATCCACATGAATGTGTAAGGCACTTTTCTATGGACAAAGAGAAACAGAGAAGTCAGAGGGCACCAATTCTGTCCTCTGGGAACTCACAGTCTGGAAGGGATACATGACATGGGCATAAATATTCACAAAAGCATGAGGCAGAATGAGATGACTGTCATGAAAGAGATACAGATACAGCACTGTGTGTATATAGGGCTGGGAGGGAATATTTTCAGCTTAGAGAAAGCAAGGAAGACCTCATAAATATTGTCTGATTTGAGCTGAGGTGTTTAAGGACAGGTGGTTGGGCTTTGGTTATGTTGGTGGTGAGAGAAAAGATCACAAAAAAGGGCACACACTCCACATTGCTTTTAGGTAGTGGAACAAAAGTTCCTGCTGGAGATCTTTGAGTCTTTGAAACAGCAGTTGAAGAGATGTGAATTCTAATTACAATTTCACCTGTGCCAAACAGAATTATTTATGCACTTCTATTGCTCCCACGAAGCCTTCAGAAGGATTTCTGCTGCTGTATGGTAAGGGAAATATGTAGAAGGAAATCACATACATCCTTGTTAGAATTAAGGGAAGAAATAAGGGAAAGATTAAGAAATTCACAAAGGGGAAAAGTACTATTACTGAACATTTTTTAGAGAAAGCACAGAAAAGTTTATAGCTTTGAGAAATTATTTCATAATGATTCATTCAGTACGTATTAAGCACTGACTCTCTGCAAAGCACTGTGATGGATGATGTGGAGAATAAAAATATTTTAAGACCTAGTCCCTATTTTTAATCCATCTAGTGTGGGAGAGAAAACAGAGATTGAGCACACTACAAAGCAGTGTGTGATCCATGTCACATGGTTAGGCTACAGATCAGATCAATTCTAGTGGGCCTGATTAGGGAATGCTCATGAAAGAGAGAACACCTGAGTCTGACCTGGAAGGATAAGCAGGATTACAACAGACCAAGGCATGTACTTAGGGCTGGAGGGAGAGTAAATTGGTAGAGATGAAATTCAGACAAAAAAAAGAGCATGTGAAAAATCATGGAAGTAGAAAAGTCAAGACATTTTCAGGGACTGTACATGCCATTTTTTTTTTTCCAAATCTGAACTGAGCAGTACAACTGCAAATAAGACGGTCTAAAGGGTACAGAGAAATAGCCAAATAAAGTATGATTTATGTTGTGGCAGAGGTAAGACAAAGATCCCAGTTTTTACCTAGCCAGAAGTCACAAAGACCAGAAAGGGCTACCCAGAGAAGTGCCGTCTGAGTTGAGTCCTGAGGGATGATGTCTCTGAGTTGGCCAAGCAGAGAGGGAAGCTGGTGGAGTCTGTGCAAAACCCAGAGCAGAGAGACCAAGAGCATAATGCATTTGAGGAACTTCAGGAGAGTTCTTTATGGCTGGAGTCCAGGCTGTATGGAAAGAGGATGAGGAAGCCTATCAATGTAAACAGCAGTTGGGTCATACAGGATTTTGGAAACTAAGTAGGAGGCTATTTTAACATTCAGGTCAGAGTGGTTGAGGGTCAAAATTATGAAATGGCAATGGGGATTAATAAAGAGAATACAGACAAGATAGATATGAGATACAGGAGAAGGAGATCCCTAGAAACGTAGTGTAATTGGGAGGGGTTTTACCACAAGAGGTCTCTATGAATGCATTGCTATAGAGAAGAGTGATGGAACATACTCAGGAGAAAAGCCGAGGTGAGATAGACTAGGTGGTGCATCCAAGGAGGAAGGACAAAACAAGTTTGCAAATATGAAAAGAAAGTTTGGGAGTTCATGGAGGGCAGGAGAAGTGAGGGAGGAACTCAGGGAACTCTGGATTTGCAATGAGCTGTTGTTCTTGCGTAGAGGCTCATGTAGACATAACTTGGTAGAAGGTAGCCTTTATAATGAAGTCACCTTAGCTGGGTAAATGCAACTTGGTGGATATTTTTATCTCATGTACAGAAGAGTGGCCAGATGATTTGGCCAAGATATTTAAGGCTGAATCCTCTTAAGAAAAAAAAAATCTCCTGAGTCTTAAATCACCTCTCCCCTTTATTGTTTTTGTTGTCTACATAGCAAAGACAGAACATAATATTTCCTGGAAGAAGCACATAGTTATCTCCATGTTAAATACATGTAAATCTATAGTTTTGTATTTCTTAGTTTTTGGTGAAAGGACGAACCTTCTGATTGAAGACAGGAAAGAAAATGTAGTTGAACACAGGATTTGAACCATGGAAAAGCAAAGGGAAATTGACAAGATTGACTCCTATTAATGAATATTATCTTGATGACTGCTTCTTCCTTCTTAAGACTTTTCTCTGTGAATAATGATTCCTTCAGCTTCAGCTCTAATTATTGAGGCCCTCAATCTTTCCCCAGGGTTTTACAGCCCTTGAAACAAACATATGTGCTTATTATTCAAAGAAACTTTTGGTCACCAGAGGAAAAAAATAATTATCGTTCTCCCTACTTAACACATATTTTTGTATCTGCTGGATCTCCTTTCCTCCCCCACCTAAGTCCTCAAAAATATTTTATTGGAAACTGTGTACACATTGCTAATCTCTTTTGTTTTATCTCCCAAAATGCTGTGTAGAGTTTGTGTAGAATGGCAACCTGATGTAGATATAAGATATGTGAACTTTTGTTAAGTATACTTAGACCATCAACTAAAGAATTTCTCTATATACAGTCTCACTCACACAGTACCCAATTAACCTTTTATCACTTTTTAAAACACACTCAGCTTCATGGCATGAGCTCATTCATCTTCGCTAAAAGCCTTCGTGGAAATCTGAACAAAAGTAGCTTCTGTTAAATTTTCTTCAGCTCTAACGTGAAGCCTTTTATTACTTCCTTTTAGCTTTTTCTTGCCGTTGTTAGGGTCTTTAAGGCTTAGAGTAAAAAGGTATGGAACTAAGTCATGTAGCAAAGTGTGGTCCCCAAGAATCAACCTCAAAAAAATGATGGCCAGAGAATCAGAGATGCAGGACAATGGATGAGGAAATTAGGCAAACAGTTAAATTAGATCTTTCTCAGCAGCAGGAGAAAAAGTGGTCAGAAGATTGTTTATTCTATTGATGTACAATTTGGGAAGAAACCCAAGACTGCCAACCAGGGTATCTTAAAGACGCCAAGATGACCACTGTTGTCTTTCAGATACACTACTTGATAGAAATCCTTGGCAATCCTATGGCAGCATCTATCAGGCATTTGGTTTAGGTCTGCAAGTCTGGCGGCAGGTGAGACTATACTTTTGTCCAACCTAGGTCAAAGTACTTACCCATGATAGTTCTTTTCTTACTATTGATTTTCTTCTGCTTACAGGGCTCAGTAAACTTGTTATTCTTAAGTTATTTTAATATTGAGTGGCAGTTAGAGAATATGATCTGTAGATGTGAATATATTTTATAACCCAAAGCCCCATGATAGCACCATTTGCATACGGGATCATAAGCCAGAGAACCTTCCCTTCACTGGCTGGATTGTTCTAAACTCTTTGGAAGTTTCCTATTTGGAAATAGGATTTCATATACTAAGGGAGCAGGCAGGTTTGCACCATAAGCATGTAAGAAGACAAGCTGAGGTAGTAACAATCCACATGTTGTTCAGCTAGCATCTTGCTTTTCTACAGTCTTACAGGTTCCAGTGGCTAAAAAGAAAAAAGTTCTCAGCTTTACAATAAAACACAATCTATTTTACTCAGGTCTGAACTACCATCTCGATTTACCTTGGAAAACAATCAAACTAAATTCCTCCTTACCTGTTATGTCAATATAAATTTCAGATAGGTCAAAGATTTAGCTATAGACAATGAGGCTGTCAATAACAGAAGAAAATACGAGAAAATTAAAAGAAAAATTCTTGGAATGGGGAAGTTCTTTCTCAGCAGGACACAAAATCCAGAAAACATAAAGGAAACAGTGATACATTTAAACAATAAAATGCAAACATTTCTGCCCAGCACAAAAATAACATAAAATTCAAAGGAAAACTGAGCAAAATTATTTACAGCACACATGACAAAAAGTATTCATTTTATTTATCTATAGAGAGCTCTTATAATTCCATAAGAAGAGATTAATAAACAAATAGAAAAAATATACAAAGTAAAGGAAGACATTTAATATAAAAAGAAATACAATGTCTTATAAGCATAAGAAAAGATGCTTTACCTCAATTTAAAAATGCAAATTAATACAATAATGACATTCGATTTACATTAAAATGGAAAAGATTAAAAAGTGATAATTACATTTTTGGCCCGAATATGGGGAAACAGGTATTCCAATACACTGTTGGTGGGAGTGTATATTTGTATAACATCTTTGAAAATCGATCCGGAAATAGTCAAAAAGAGAGAAAATATCCTTTGATCCAACCTTTCTATTTGTAAGAATTATCCCTTAAGTGTACTTCCATTCATGTGCACAAAGATATATTCAAGGATTACATTCCATTTTTTATAGTATTTTTCTTTTTTCTCTGTATTAACAATGATCATTTCATAGTTTTCTACATCCTTCCCAAATTCAGCAAAAGAATTATAAAATCCATAAAAATAACATTTTTTAATATGATGAAACATGTCAGATACTCCATTTGTTTCAATTTTATTCTAAAGACATCTCTACCTGGGTCCCCAGTGTCACGCTCTAAGCTGGACTGATTGTTCTCTGGACTCTTGATGAGTTGTCCTGGGTGTTCCCTTGATCTCCCTCCTGGATCCGTGCCTTCTTGAACTGATACACTGGACTAATATTTTGTTTAGATATAAAATTCTAGGTTGATCACAATTTCCCTTCAAAAACTGAGGCATTTATTCAGTGTCTTCTAGTTTCCTGATGTTCAGAACCCCTTTTATTCCTCTCTGGAAACTTGAGGACCTTCTCTTCTGCTGTCCTGACATTTTGTGATGGTATGCCTCAATGGTGTACATTTTCCATCCATTATACTAAGTAGGTGGTAGGCCCTTTCAAGTAATAAACTCATATCTTTTAAGTCTGAAACATTTCCATGTATTATCTCTTTTATTACAATCTTTTTTATTTTATTGTACAATATAACACAGGTACAGAAAAATCTCGTGAAATGAATGTTTGGTTTAATACATCATTGTAAAAGAAATACTCTGGAGAAAAACACCCAGATTAAGAAATAGAATTTTGCAAACCACCCCAAGAGTCTTCTGCATGCCCATCTCAATCATAACTTCTTTCCTCTCCTATAAATAATCACCACTTGGGGGCCTTGTTACCCACTTTGCTTTTCTTTATAATTTGATCACACAAGGGTACTTCTCTAAGCAGTATTTTTTTTAAAAGTTTTTGTAAATTTCTTTTAATCTACATGTTATCTCACCATATTTTTTTTCCTTGCAATTTATTTGTTGAAGAAACCAGGAAATTTAATTGATAAAACTTCCTGTAGTATGACTTTTGCTGATTTCATTGTTTCTTTTAACTTGCTCCTTTATCCTATATATTTCCTGATAGTTGGACCCAGAGACTTCATCAGATACAGGTTCGTTTTTGGGTGCAAGACCTCTTCAGAGGTGATGGTGTGTATTTCTGTCCAGAAGGCTCATAGTGATTCTATTTTTATGTTGGCGCCAGCCATTGATGCTCAATAGATACATTCATTCATTAGGATGAGAGAAAAGTGAAATTCTAATACAATGATTCCTTCTTTTATTAGCTGAAATAGTTCTCCTAGGAGTAAATTCCCTTCATCTACTATTTGGCTACCTAACTATATAGATCATAGAGGAATAGTAGGACAAATTCTTTAACTTTTTATTTTTCACTTTTCGATACAATAACTTGGATTCCAGTTATCCTCTATAAATGACAAAAGAGTTTTCTTTTAAACCATTATTAACTTATGGATTTAAACTTAATTTGTTTCAGTCAATTGAAATTATCTTTATTGATGCTCAAATAGTCCCATCTCTAGGTAGTGAGAACTTCTTCTAGATGGCTCCTGAGTCCTTTTGATATATCCCTAGAAGTCCTTGATGAGATGTTCTAGGTTCATCTTGTACAGTTTGTTCCCCAGATCTCTCTCTCTCTCTCTTTCTCTCTGTGGTGTGCATTTTAAAACAGGGAATGTTATTTCAAGACCACAATCTGGGCCCTGGAGATGCTCATTGCTAATGGCGTGGTCATTGTTTGCATCACTCTTTTAGTATTTATTCTGATACTTCCACTTTAAAATCCAAACCATGGGATTTTACTTAACCTTTTCTCTCTTGTATTAGAATACCCTTTCTCCCACATTAAGACGGCTGGTTCTCAAAGACAGTGGAGATGACAGAATTAGAATATCACAATATTCCTCATTTGCGGTATCCCTCATTACACAAATAACAGCCTCAGTGTAGTAATAGCACTATTACCACCATCAATATGATTACTGAAAGAAATGAAAATTTTTGCATATGATTTCCCAGTTCTCACATTTTTTATGGTTGTACTGTGTCCACATTGTCAAAGTATATAGCAATTATACAGTGTACTCTTCACTTTATAACCCTCATTTAGTCACAGTTCTTCAGTGCCCATATCATCAGTCTTTACATCAGTCACCCTTCTGTCTGAAGGTCATTGTCTGGCAAATTTCTCAGAAAGTGTTCATGGGAACAGTATTTCCTGAGCTCTTTGTCTATGGCCTTCATACTTGTATGTTAAGTTAGTTTATGGCTGAATATAAAAACCTTTGGCACACATTCTCTTTCCTTGAGCATTTTACATATACTATTCCATTTTCTTCTGGTAAAAAGCATTGCTTTAGAAAAGTCTGATGATAATCTAATTATTACGAGTCTCTATTATAAGAGAGTTGGTCTTTTTACCAGAATGTGAATGCCTGAAGAATGTTTTTTTCTTTTATATTCAATAATCTTAACTAGAATATGTCTTAATGTTAGTCATTTTTTATCAGTTTTCTCATACACTTAGTGCATCTTTCCAAAAGTAATTTCAAATCTTTTTCTATTGCACTGAAGAAGTTTTTGTGAATTATAGTTTTTATTACATTTGTTCTGTTTCCTGTTTTGGTTTTCTTTTTTGAGGATCCCATATACACATATTTGAGTCTTCTTTGTCTCTCTTCTTATTTACTTTTGAATCCTTTTTCTTCTTCCTTCTTTTTTATTTTTGGACTTTTCCTCCTTTTTACCTCTTTAGACATTTTTCAAGTTTCATAAAGCATTCTTTACTCTTGTGTTTCTTGAAATTTAATCTTCACTTTTGAAATCATTGCTTCTTTTATTTATAATTCTTTCTTGAGTTCTATTAAAGCATCTTTTAACTTTTCTAATTCTGATTTATGTTATTTACTATGTATTATTTTCTTAATATCATTTAGTTTATCTAATTTTTCTCTTTCAAAAACTTTTTAGCACTTCTTTTCTGTTGTCTTTTCTTCTAGTCTTCCTATTCTGATGGGTTTATGTATTTTTTTATCCCTCTTATATATTAAAATAATTATTTAAAAAATATTATCTGATGTATTGAGATTTTAATTTCAATTTCTTATCCTTTCCTTTATGGTTTATACTGTTTTTTGTCCTGTTCAATAAATTATTCCCTACTTCAAGGACATGACAATATTTTCCTAAGTGTTCTTCTAAAAGTTTAAAATTTGCTTTTAATGTTTATATCTTTAATTTATGTGTGATTAATTTTTGTGTGTAGTATGACATACGGATAATTTCCCCCCAGGTAGATAGCCACTTTTAGCTGACAAGTTTATTTTTCCCTCTGGATTTGTAATGTTACTCTAGCATATACCAAATTCCTCCCTTTTCATAGGTCTGTTTATGAGTTCACTGTTATTCTCCATTTGTCTCTCTCCGAATTGACACTACACTGTTTTAACTATAATAGCTTAATAGAAACTCTTGAAATATGGTGGGTGAAGTAGTTGTTCCTTATTCTTTTGCTTTAAAATGATCTTGGCCATTCTTGACCTTTACCCATCTAAGTTCTGGAAAAAAACAAACGTACATACACTGTTGCAATTTTGATTAGAATGGCTTTGAATTTATGGATAAATATGAGACTTATTTTTATTTACTTCAATTTTCTCCATAAAATAGACATATAGTGTGCTCCCATGGAGCATTTCCAGATGAGTTAAAAAAAGAATATTTACATATAATGCCCCCCACATACATACATACATACATAGACAATACACATTTGCACATGTTCATATATGAAGGGAATATTTGTACTAATATATATACAAATTAGTAACTGTAAAATATTTTATCCTATTTGGATTTTTTTTTACCTTGTACATGTATTACTTTTTCTAGTAAGCAATCTCATTTGAAGACTACACTTGACTGGCCTAAAGCAGCATCTTAATTATGACATGTGATTGGTGTAAGAATTGAGGAAAATATCATAGTGGCTGAACCACATTCTTTTTCTAAGATATCTTCTCTCATTTAATATAAAGCACAAGTACCTGAGAAATCTCCAAATAGAAGGTCTAGAGTAATTATCCCAATTTTCTTACTAAGGATGACTATGATGTCATTCAAATATTTTAAATGGAAGAAAATTGATTCTTCAAATGTATCTGATAATATCTCTTGTACTATCTGTGTAGACAAGATGAAGAGTTAATCAGTTTGTTGATAGTGATGGGAGAACAAAGGCTGTGTTTATTCACTTTTCTATCACCAGTAGCTCAGTGACTCACATATAATAGGTCCTTAATAAATATCTTTTAGAGAAGGAATTAATGAATAAGTCTATCCAAAAGTATTGATAAGTATTTTGAGGGTGTTGTGTGGTGGTATATAGTGGGATGTGATATAGAACCTAGAATATATTAAGTGCTCAGTAAATGTCAGCTTTGCTTTTCTCAGTACTATATATACCATCTCTATTATTACTTCAAAGCTTTGTTCTTAACATAATTCTGCATGATATTTTTTGTAAATGACGTGCATGAAGATAGAAGCTATGTTTATCACTTTGTTGAATTTCATTACTCTGGAATGGATAGAAAGATCTTCACAGGCTAGAACAATTGTGCTGAATCTAATGAGGTGGAATTTAATAGTGTTCAATATCCTGAAGATGAAGTAAAACTCAAATGATCAAGGACAGGATGAACAGAGTTTTCTTAACAGCAGTACATGGAGAAATATTAAGGAATTTTAATAGGGAGTAGGTCTCAATCTGAATTACCAGTGTGCTGTGGCCACTATAGAAAGCAATAATACCATAAGTAATATTAAAAGAATATGGTTCCCACAAATGAGAAAGTTGATACTAGTGCTCTATCAGGTAGAGAGCAACCTATTCCTGAAGTGTTTATTACATTCAATCCTAGACATCACACTTCCTAAGAAACTTAGGCTTGGGAGAATATTCAAAAAACAGTGATCAGAATAGTGAAAATATTAAGCTATTTTGTCTTGAAAATGGGAATTTTTGCTTTGAGAAGAAAATGACTCATGAAAGATAAAATAGTTGTCTTCAAATATTTGGAAGGAAATCAGGTGATGGAGACTTTGTGATCTTCAAAAGAGAAAAAATAAAACAGTATATCAATATAAGGGAGATATTCCTAATGGTCATCAAATGTAGCCACGTGCTTTAGAAGTCCAGACCTGTGGTGTCGTGAAATCTTAGGCTTCACAATCACATGTTTGGATTGTGGTAGAGGATTAAGGAATCAGTTAAGTGGTTGGATCAGATGAGCTTTAAGCTGGATATTTCATATTCCATGATTTATTTTGCTATAGTATAGTGTGACTTCAGATATGGCCATATTGATTATTGGGAAGGATTGCTACACACCTGCCTTTATTGATAAACTTGCTCAATAGAATTCAATTAATATTGCTGTGAACTCAACAAATACTGTTTTATGTTTACTATTTTCAGACATAAAAGTAGAAAAAACAAGGTATTGTGTAATGATTTGGTACAGTGGACAGCACAAAAGTTGACCTGAATAGTTTAAGCATTTAAACCTATTTCTGGTTTGGCGATCATTGTATGTTAATGGGTAAGTCATAGAGTTGGCCCATGTATCTAATACTCAGCATATTGTCTGGCACATGGTGGGCACCATTTATTGAATGAATGAATGCTTAATTCTTCTTATTGCTTGATTGATGTTCACTAGCTTATAACCTGCCTGAAGCACCACTCATTTAATCACCTTAAGACTTTCCCCATAAATTTCACACCTTTGGAGAAGAAGTCGTAAATAATAGTGGGAGAGGGCACAGAAATAGAAGCTGCAGTAACTGGTGGGAAAATCTCCCCTCGGGCAGGGAAAGTCAGCTCTGAGAGTGAAGTTGAGTATTTTCAGGAGATATAGACATGTATTAAGGGGATATTCAAGTCAACTCTCCAGGATTGGGGCAGTAGGAAGTACTTCAAATTATGGTACTCCATTAGAAAATACTACTTTCATATGAACGTTTACAGAATATATTTGGGACTTTTTTTGAACTCAGAAATAATATTCTGAAACATGTAAAGAAATGTAAAAAGGCAGTGAGAAAATATCATATAAAATGACATCAAATCCTACAAAACGTCAAAACCCTTTTGTGGAAAGTGGAACTCTTACTACATGTTTTTGAACTGTTTATTTGGTATTGAGGGCTATACAGGGCCACGGAGACCTGCAAAGCAATGCATTTCTTTTATTTGGCAATTTGGAAATATTGATCTTTAGGCCATGTATGGGGAAATTCTATGATGTCCTATTTGTTCACTGTATTCTTATCTTGGGCTATATACAGATGAGAGATGCCCATACTTCACTTAGTCTTTGCTACCAAGATCATTATTCATTACATAGTACGAGACGAGAAATATATCATTCTAGATTTTATTTTTGTTTGTATCCAGTGACGCAATTTGACCAAGACTTGGATCAAGGACTAAATTTATTGCCTCTTCCTAAATATTATTAATCTTGTTCTCTAAGGACAATAGATTATGGTTTAAAGGGATTTATTTAAATTTCTGCTCTCTTTTTTTATAAACTGTCACAGATCCCTATTTAAAAAACTATTTGGAGGCAAAAGTCATTAGTCAAAAACTGAAGTTTTTCTTCCTTTGTTTTTCCTTTATTTCCTCAATTCTTCCTTTTTTCTCTTTCTCCTCCCTTTTCCTCTTTCTTTTCTGACAAGCTGTATAACAACTGTATCCAAGTTCCCAAACTTTACTCTCCAAATTCCTTCCCTGCATTCACCAAGAGGAGAACAAACCATAAAATATCATTGTTTCCATCAAATCAGAACTGTCAGCACATGTGTGGCCAGTACAAAGAAGTTGCAAGGGAACATTTATCTTGGAAACGTTTTTGTGTGTGTCAAACAGAGAAGAAATTATTTCTGAGTTTAAAAATAGTCAACACAACTTGGAAAACATGGTAACATTTACTCATGATAATAAATGTGTTTTTAAGGAAAGCCATGGATGTCCAAACACAAACTGAATATGACAACCCAATGGCCTTTTTTACAAAAACCATGACATATGTCCCATTAATTTGCTAAATGGTATGAGTGTAGAGAAAGGATGAATCAAAAACACTAAACTCCTTTTAAATGCACCATCTCATACAGATATCAACTCTGGAAATGGCATTCAAAAATAGTCCCTTTGCTTTGACTTCATCTGCTGAGTTTTCATTATTGTACTTTTACACATTTCTTTAAAGCTTTAATTGTTATCATTCATTTCAATAAAAAACTGGTAGCACTTTGGCTTGACTTTCCATAGAGGACTAAATTCTATCACATTAGTATATATGTAGGGAGGTATATAACGTCATTTGCAAATTTATGAGTCTGAAAGGGCCATCATAAATATCCTATAAACTATACAGTATATAGGATGTATATACCATATGGTATATATAATAGTTGACTAGAAAAACTTACATACCTATCTAATTTATGTTTGTCTCTAACAACTTCAGACTTCCTTTGAGTTAAACTTACCTATTTGGAGAAAGAGTTAAAGTTTGTTAGAGATTTAAATTTCCACACTTAAGTACCATTAAGTCAGATGCCTAAATAATTGTTTGTTGCTTTCCAAAAATTTATCTCACTCTTTCCCAAGAGTCATTTGGACCTGTTTGATATCACACAAAAATCAAATTAAATGAAAGAAAAGACTTTTATAAAGAAAATTTTCTGGTTGGAAATTTATAACATGGTCATCCTATTGTATCTTTTAAATTGAATTACCAGGATCTGCAAATTAGAAAAAGTGGTAAGGTTTATAACCAAAATCCCAGGAGGAAAGGCACTTATGCTCTGCACATGGTTGTTTTAGTCTGAATACTCCACACCACTTATCAAACGCAATTGATTTCTGGCCTGCATACAAATACAGCAAAGTGCCAGAATCAAATCAAATCAGAATGCTTATGAAAAAGAATCAAGTTGGCTACCAAAGGTTTCACATCAGTAAGAAATTTCTTTAGAGACTTCTGATGGAAATTTGAAGTGTGTGTTGTTATATCAAGTGCAGGAGAGATATAAGGCTATTGGAGAAATTCCCTTAGTTTATTGACTAAAAAGCCAAAACAATTCTAACGGTAAAGCTTGACAAGATAATTAAATGACTGATAACAAAATCTCAGCAGGGAAGTGCCCATTAATTGAATTTATTTGGGAGCATGTTTTCACAAGTGTAACCAGATTATCTAATTTTCACTCACATTAAAAAGTGATAGTCTATAACAACTAATTACTAGAAATGAAGGAAAAGGCCAGTACTCTGAACCAGTAACACAGAAGAAAACAAACATCAAAGGACTGCCATGATATTTGACAGCTTCCTAGGAACACCATTCATCATGTTTCCCTGTGAAAATATTTCAATGAAACTCGCCAAAGAAAAGAATCCCAGTAATTTCTACGTAGTAGTGTCTTTAAAGCTGGAACCCATTTAACACATTCTTTTTATCCTTTCATGATATTAATATGTGTGTCAGATGAGTATGCCAACAGGTGAAATAACTGAGAAAAAAATGGTATAGATGTAAAAATTGAGTTTTGGCATTTCTTTTCTGCAAGAAAGTTAGTGCCATCCTGTTTTCCTCTGTAGTAGTACAAATGGTTGATTGTTTTGTAAAAAATTTTCTTGCTGTTTTCATATTGTATTGAATTAAAGCATCATTATAGCAAACTTAAATTTGAAACGAGGAATGAAATAATCTATACTTTACTCATATTTTCTGCGTTGAGCTGCTAGCATAATCTCTCCAAAATCAAATTGGATATTTTTAATGCATTAGCAAATGACTTTCCAATTTCCATAAAGTTAATGATAAAGCTTATGACACATCTATAGTAGTCAAATAGATTTGTTCATGGTCAACATACTCAATAGAAATTTAAAACTCTGAAATTTGTCAGTTTTATATTTCTAATTCAATACTCTGAAACAACATTAATCTGTTAAATATCTGGCAATAATTTTATATAATAGCAAAACCATGAGATAAAGTCCATTTTGGCTTAATGTTTGTATAAATTCTAAGCAGCTTTGACTATTTGCTTTAATTCGAGGCAGGAAAGTCTGAATTAATAAGTAATAAGTAATGCCAAAAATATTCCTTTAAGTTTGAGACACTTTTTTTCTAAAGAAAGTTACCATTAAAATAAATACATTTTAAACATATTGGTTAAAATTGAATAACAATATTCAAAATATTTCTTGCATTAAAAAATTATGTTTCAGCTTTAAAAACAGTTCTTAATGTTCTGTTTATTGTAGGACATCACTTTACATTCAGAAAACTAGCTGCTGTAATTATAAATCTAGCAAGTAACACTCATTCACAATGACTTTTTCATGACTTGAGGGCAGTAATAAAACCTAGAACTGCTTTATCTTCCAGAAAGTTGATGCTACATTATTTTAGAAAAAAGAATAGGACTATGCTTTGTTTTCCTAAATCATTTCCCTAAATTAAATAGATGTAAGCTATGGTATAGATAGATTGATTCATAGATAAATTTACAGTAATGGATAGGTAGGTAGAGATAAATATGGTCATCATTAAAATATAATAGAATGTTGGTTTTGCCAAGTGAAGTAATGCATATGAAAGATTTCATTCATATATTATTTTGTTGTCACTTCTATTTCTGTTTTTTTCTTGTGTTTAATCAATTAAGATAGTTTTCTGAATAAACAGTATTTCAGATGCTAAACAATGCTTTTTATTAGTTTACATTGGCAGTTCACAGTCTAAAAGCATAACCACATCAGGCAAAAACTGCGTGTAGACCGCTCTGGATTTTGAAGACTTTTTGCTTCTAACAGAGATTTTTATTTGAAGTTATTTGAAGTAATATCTACGTTTTACTGATAGTTAATAATTGAGAAGGGAAATTATAAACAAAGAAGTTTCTTGAAGTAGAAGATTTTTATCTTTTAGTGTCAGCTTAATGTCTTGCTCAGCACTTTTAAATTCTCCTAGAAGAATAACTTTATCCATTACTTTATGATAGTTTACTCACCCTTACATCATAAACCCAGCTATTCTCATTCCATGAAATATTGCACATTTATTTCTCATAGACCTTTTCCTTGATCAGAACTGGAACCTGTGTTTCTATCTGAAAACAATTGTCACTTTTTATTTCTACAGCACTTTCACTTAAGAGGTGTTTAAAAATACAAAGCTAATATTTTTCGTGAGTTCCTAGGATTATGAATTCGCAATGTTAGAGTTTCAACAGTTTCATATTAGATGAGACTTGCCTTTAAATACATCGTGTGTTTTCTGTAGAAGTTACCTATATGTCTTCAAAAACCCGACTGGTCTAGAAAAATGACTCTGAGACAGTCACGTTCCTTTTGATTTTTTAAAAAAAGACAAAACAGCAATAAACATTTTAGCTCTTTAATGAGCAAAGATCATGTCTCTTAGCATTGGACTAATAGTCATTATCCAGATTATCTTTATTTCACGCAATGACCAGTGACATGGCCAAGATGTACAAAGTTGTTTCCGTCAAGTAGTATACAATTTTTTTTGTAGAATAAGCTTTCATTCTTGAAAAAGAGTAACTGAAAAGAAAGGTTTCTGTTACTGCAGTTAGTTTGTCAGAGAAAGTTCTTTGCATTATCTTACAAACTATCAAAATTGCTAGTCATCTGAAAAAATGTAAAAAAAAATCACATAACTTTAGTCTAATAGAAATATAGTACAGGTAAGAGAGAAAGTATTTATCAGGATGTGCTCTTTAAGTCCATCTCAATTTTTTTTTAATATAAATGTACATCTGATTACATATACAAACATTTGGAAAGGTCTGTGATATACTGTTACTGGTAAACAACAGGGGGATGAAGAGTTTCCTGTATCTTGGAATATTCATTTAAAATCACACGTGTGTAAGACTAAAATCCTCCAGGTGTTGACTCTCCTTCTAGCTTCTCTATCTGTATTGTACTCTACTGAGATTGCGTGAGTAAATTCCAGTGAATGAATCTCAGTGAGAGAGATAAGTGACGTGAGGAGGGACAGAACTTTATATTGAATTATTATTAGTAAACATTTTGTCATGCAATGTGAGTAAATCAATTAACTGAGAACTGTAATCAGAGTGGTAATTTGGGGCATCCTCATATCATAAAAGACTGTTGGAAGTAACTCTTTGGACACACTTCACTTACCAAAAGGAACAAAATACAGAGTAACAAAAACCACAGCAAATTATAGATCCTGTAACACATGTCCAATTAGGGTTATATTTCTATAAATTATTTAGATGGGAATAAAAAGAACATTAAAAACACAGGAAATTTTTTTCTGGGATTCATATCAGCGAGTATTCACCACTATAGCTATAGTTTCTTCGAATACCTTTAATAACTAATTCCTTCTATTATCAAAACTACTGTGAATTATTTAACTGTAATTACTTTTGCCCCTTAAAATCTTCTTTAGGTTCTGCCAATTGATGGAGGAAGCTTCTATTAAAAACTCCAATGGGATGAGAAGAATTTTAATTACGGCTTAATCAGCAGCACAGCCACCAAGCATATAAATTATCATGCACATCGTGCTAAAAATATCCAGTTTCCTTTATCCCCACAACTTTGTACTGACAGCACTTATGTGATAATGTTGTACCTGCCAGTCTTTAAACTTCTTTGTTTTACTGGCAAATTTCAGCATGAGCCTCCACTAAGGCCATTAACAGCATTGGTGCTTTGTGTACTTATCCAAATATGTAAATATGGTCTACACAATAAAACGGCTCCAAATAAAAACTGGTGAAATTATCATCTGACATTCCATTGGTGTGTCCCTTGTGCATATTCATGGTTGCTTTTTCATTTTTATTTTTTATATTTCAGACATAGTTCTCTCCTGTTTGGTGTTCCACATGCCTAATTCCATTATGTAACATAAATCTTCAAAAAATTAATTCTTGAATGTGAATGAAAAAGTATCATTCAGAACAATCGCTTCACGCAATTGAAATTCATTTTTAAAGTTGATTTGTGTATATATGTACAATTCATTTTTTTCAAAACCCCCAAAGTTCTTGATATGTATATTCACATAATATTCCTCCTTATTTAAATAGTAAGAGTCTTGTAGGTTGAAAGCCAAGGAATCTTCAGTAATCTTTTACTGCAATCCATCAAAAAAATAGAGTTTGTTTCTCTTGTCTGGCTATACCCTGGTTGTTGAATGTGAATGGGGGTGGGGATGAGGATGGGGCAGAGTATTGTTCTGTCCTCCAGTAAATGTATTGAATGTGTGTAAGGGTTGAATCCCTGGTATAGTGTTAGGAATCATTGTAATGGTGTTGGGTGTCATTAAGGGAACATCATCAGGTGACCTCCTCATAGCTAGTGTGTAATCTGGGGGGCAGGCGGTCCGAAGAACCACCTCATGTGGATGGATGGACTCACATTCATGATCCAAATCAGTGTGCTTCATTTGGAGGGACATGATCTCCTCTTCTTGTGCATGGGTCAGATCGTTGGTAGTAGTGCGCTGAGGGCTGCATCTCCTGTGAACATCGTGTCTCCTCTTATCCTTTTTGTAGTACAGGGCTGCAAAGGCCAAGATGTTCAGAAATAGCAGCGATGCTCCAACTGCAATTGTGACACTCAGCTCTGTTGAGTAGTCCCTTTGATCCACTGAAAATGGACTTGGTTGTTGTTTGGGATCATCCTGCTTGGCGGTGGGAAAGGCTGATGTGACAGGTACAGAATTTTTTCTTGTAGGCCTGAAAGTGATGTCAGTGGATGGCACTTTAGTTGTTGTCGAGGTATACTGAGAAATGTCATTAAGATTATGCAGATGAGGTACCAGCTCCAACCAGAGGTTCACCTTATTGGCTCTGTAATGTTCTTTAACTCTTGGTTTTAATCCAATATGGAGATAAAGTTGATCTTTCTGGGAATATCTGGTCCATGCTACTTCTTCAAAGCGGTTGGGTTTGGTATGGATGAATTTCGTGTCTTGAGGGACTGGTTGATTTGGGTCACTAGGAAAGAAAAAAGAAATTATGAGAACAAAATTGTTTTATTCATTTTCTTAATTGAAATAGTACTAGTTTAACATCTAATTGAAGAGGCAACTCAGCAAAGCTTTAGATTGTGTTATAACAACTTGGGTTAATTAGAAATATAAGTCCAATTGCAGGCAGATTGTTAGATGGATGATAATATAATTCAAGTAACCCTCACATTCTTGTTCTCTCTGTCCATTTAGAGATGGGCTGCTATATATCCAAAGATTTTAAAATTCATATGCATATGCATTGTCTCATAGGCAAACTAGCAGAGGCAGCATGGAATAGTGGAAAGGACTTGGGGTATGTAATCGGCATATGAGTATTTGAGCTCTAGTGCTGCTACATACTAGACATATGAATATCTGTACGAGGATCTCATAGCCTCAGTTCTCTTCTCTGTAAAATGGAAGTAATAGTGCCTGCCAACCTCACAAAGTAGTTGGGAGAATCAAAAGGAATACAGTACTATAAACTGGAAAGCACTATAAAATAATATTTGTCACTATTGAAAAACAATAATAATAAGCCCTGTGTAATTAAAAAAACAAAATAACTTCAATTATCGAGTAATGCAATAGAAGTATAAACATTTCTTAAAAAACTCCTAAAAAGTAAGGAGTAATAAAGCAATGATTTTTGAAATACTACAATATAGAATTTTGAATAAAGGAACTTAATATATTGCTGTTAATAATCTATTAAATCATTTGGGCACAAAATGTGTATTATTTTTAAATGCATAAAATGATATTTTTATTAAATTATAGAAAACTTTATTCTTTAGAAAACTTTATTCTTTAGGCACATACCCAGTTTTAGCAAAATTTGTCCAGTATGTCATTACGACTGCACTCAGCATCACGTCATTTTTGGAGAAATTGCAAGGAAATAACTCTGTAGGCCCAATCATGGGGATTCCTAGTACGTAGGGAACCTCATCTCCATGAGCTGCATCAGCCCAAGCTGGAACCTGATCTGTCTGGCAATGATGGTAAAAGGCATAGAAATATGTAGGTGAACCAAAGTTTGAGTGAAGATCTGCTGTAGCTACAGCTGGTGCCACCCACTGATGGTCCGTAAACAAAGCCAATAATGTCTTCCTTCTGGTTTCAGGGTTATGACGGTCAGCCCAGTCAGTATACATGAATTTAATGGTTTCTCTCAAAACATCTTTGCCTTCGGGATAGCCATATAAATTATCAACAAAATTGGAAACAGCAAAGTCAAAATCACTAGCCGAAATACCATCATCACTATCTACTATATTTTCAACAAATTTTAACCCTTCCCCTTGGTTAACTCCTAACATTATATCATAGTTGAGAAACTCTCCTTGTTCCATCAATATCTGAGGGTCATCTGGTATTACATCACCATCAATCACAGGTCCAAAGGCTATGTGATATCGTGCTGGTTGAATATCTTGGTCAACAAGTTCTTTGTAAGGCTTCTTCTGTAGGCATTCCACTAACTCTACTGTATCGGAAACATTGCAGCCAACTTTTGTGGCCAACATTCTAGCATATTTTGCAGGTTGGAAACTAACAGCCCAGCTGGAAAGAGCTGTTCCACTTTGAGCAATTGCTCGTTGAAAAAGTCCTATGGGAAAAACAACAAAGAGTTTCAGATGACCTTTGAATAGTGTTGTGGTAAAACAATAAAATCTGATATTTTAGACTTGTATATAAAAACCCAGATAGAACTTAAGAAACAGGGAAATAGAGACATTTCGCTTAAGAGAAGGTACATAAAGTCATCCCCAGGGTATAATGAATCAGAGAAGTGGACCTAGGTCTTCTGCTTTGAGTGGCAACTACTTTAGTGATCAAGAGGTCTAAATTGTGCAGCATCTCAAAGAGGCAGTAGCAAAGAGAGGAGGAGAACATGTAAATACTAGTGGTAAAAAGCCCCAAATATTTCCTTTGATCAGCATATAAACAGTTATTTTATTATTAAAGCCAACCAGATGGGGCGAACTCTCTCTCCTTTAACTCTTCAAATGACTCTGTATTGTCTTTCAGGGATATTTCCTCTAATTTGGCTGCATCTGTCTTTCTTTAAAATGGCTCTGTATGTTTGTTTTAACCAGATTTTATTTCAAAAATAATTGTCACGAGCTCACACAACTACTGGGGCTGAGGATTTGCTAATACCCTGGGGATGGCCCTGAAGCCACACAAAACAGAATATCACTGTAGACATACTCTTTCCAGCTCTTCATGTCAGACATAGTATGCTGAATATTCATCTTTCAGAAGAAGACATAAATTTGAGGTGTTTTCACTAGGTTAAAGAAGAAACCATCAGCAGAAGGATTTGGGGGGGGGTGATTTAACTTTTTCCACTGTTGAATGTACACTGCTATATTTTATCATAAAGGATGAAAAGTACATGGTCCACTGCTTTTCACTTAATTGCATTTAAGAATTATAAATTATGGTCCCATATGCAGTTTGATAAGAGCTGCATGCCATTCAAATTTACAAACACACTTTATCTACTCATTAAGGTATTTTCTAGTAAAAGTCTTGTTTTAAAAATTTAACTAATCTAGTTTATTTTAAAATTTTCTTTTATTATCAATTTCCAAATACAGCTTTGTAGTTCAGTTATTTAAACACATGCTCAATTATTTATATGTGTTAATGAGCTAAGAACTCTTTTCACAAAGGTGCTAAAGCAGTGTCTGAATTAGAAGCAAAAGTTTAGATTTTTCTCCAAACATGTATATGTATTCAAAATTCAAAATTTTCCTAGATAATTCTAAAAATATTCAAAAAGTCAAACATTACTAATTTAAATTTGTTTTTGTTTCTGACAGCTTTATGAACATGTTTCTAGTTTGCTAGAGCAAAGTATCCTAGAACAAATGATACGAATAGAGATAATTTAAGAATATTATATAGGCTATGTGTTTGTCAACATTTGCTCGGAGAACTATTTTACTGATTAAAAACTTTACAACTAAAATAAACATAGTGATTTCTATAATAAACTTTCCCATTTCAGGGGCTCAATAACATTAATGTAATATATCAAAAAAGATTTGGGGGAAAATACACATCATGTTAAGTATAGTCTGCATCTACATAGTACTGGGAAAACCATATATTTTATTATTAGTGAGAGTGTGTGACATGTATATGCAAGCTGTGGTTGACCCCCGGTAGATACAGGCCTGAGCACTGCTGCAGCCCCGGGGAGTTACAGACTTTAAAGGTCACATCTGCACTGGAGACAATTAGCCTAATGATTTCAAGAGATCTCCTGAGCATCTTCTGGTCAAATCAGGCAGCTTTGTTAGTGGAGATAGGCTTAGAACCAGACCAAACATAAGTCCATTTCTCTTGCCAGGCATGAACAGTCTTCCTTGAAGAATGTGATGGAATGTTATATTTTCAACTATTTGTAAAGCCATTTGCCACTGTTTACCACACCATCGACTGACGAATAGCAGTGCAAGCTGATGAACTAACTGATTCATCTCTATCAAATGCTAGTTTTATACTGGCTGAAATTGACTTTGGTGCCCATTTTTGCTTTGTATTTAGAAAAAGTTTTAGAAAAAATAAGAGGAAATAACATTTGAGATCAAATGACCCTAAGAAGTCTGAACAGATTGTCTAATGTTAACCTAGATAAACATTGGCATTAGCATAGTCCTCAGGCTAGAAAAATCTAATCTGTTCAATTAAAAAAGAAAAACAACAAAGTTTGTTATTTCAAAACTAGCCATTTCATTACAGACCAAAATCTCTATACAATTGTAAATGTTCTTGTGTGTGTCATTTTGTCATCTCGAGTCAGAACTCTACTAATATAAATGAAATGTTACATGAACTATGTCTATAAATTGTCTACAACAATATATGATTCTCCAAATATATATACCCATTTAATGATTGCCTGTTCTTTTGAATTCCACATTAATGTACCTTTGATACCAAAAACAAATATTCTATGTCTGGTGCTCATATCATAAAACTCAGTCTTACAAATTAAGATGCTTCATGAATTACACTTGACAGTATATACTTTCACAATATATATAAAATGAACATAAAAATTAAAAAAATACAAGATGGTCTATGTTAATGTGTATTCTCTATCTTCCTGTCTATTATGTATGTATAATGGAGGGAAAGTATTTGCTTTTACAGACTCCTCCAACAAAACACTTCTGTTCTTGTGGGCATGTCAAGTTAATAATGCAATGAGAATGGGTGACTAAACTCACAGTAAAATGGGAGTCCATAAAGAACAACATGATAAGCCTAGGGCAGACACTTTGGGAAAAGGATGTCAAGGCCAGAAAATGGAGACAAGGAAAATATTTCATGGATTTAAGCAGCCTCAGTGTTCCATGCTGCTTTGCCAAACTTTAGGGGGAAAAAAATCACTTGGAGTTGAAAATAGAAAAAGCACAAATTCAAATATATTTTTCTTTTTAATCAAAAGTTCTACCAGTGACCTTGATGCTTTGACAATTTTGGATCACGCATGCAAAATAATCAAACATCCATTCTCTACTCAGACAACAAGTGAAAATCACATTTCCAGACAAACTAGCTGACAACTGTTTCCTTATCTTCATACTAGTAAAGGGTTTTAAATGTCTATTGTCTTGAAAATAGATTATATACAATCCCAGCATTAAAAAAAAAACAGGTCTTTGATTTTGATTACTGAATAAATAGAGACGACAGAACAGTGAACGTCTTTGATTTTCCCAAAAATCACCCTTTGGAGGAAAGAAAAGTGACTGTAATGCTGACTATTCTGAAGTGTACTTGAAAGGGCATCCTTACCAAGCTCCGTGGGAGACAAAGAAAGGAGGTTGACAAAAACTTAAACATGCATAGAAAAGCTGAAGAAACAAAGCTGTAAACAGTTATTGAGTTAACCTAACACTCAGTTTGAACAGAGAATATATACAGAGCAGCACATACTACTGATGGTGGTGGCATGCAGACACCAAAATTGTCAAAATTTGCAACCTGCATAATACCTTTGGTTGAATTGCTCCAACGGTTACCTTCAGAATAATGGGATAAAGTCAGCAGATTGACACATGAACCCCCAGCACCAGATCCAAAAACAGTGATTCTTAAGGGGTCACCACCAAAGAATCCAATGTTCTCACTAGTCCATCTTAGAGCCTGTATGAGATCAAGGAGTCCATAGTTTCCTTTTGCAGCTTGATCCCCTGTGCTTAAGAAACCTGGAAAATAGAAATAAAAAGACACCACAGAACACCTTTTTGAGTTGAGATGAATCAAATAGACATTACATGTAAGTACAATTGAAGCCTGTATTCATCAAGGTGAGTACAGTCCAAATTCTTTAGTAAAAAATTATTTCCCACCAGAATAAAAGAATTTACCTTAGGAAGAATAGTAGAGACTGAAATCTGAAATATGACATTTATCTTTCCCAAATGTTTCCCAAGTTATCCAGGTAACAGGTAACAGGGGGCAGATAAAGAAAATTAAAACATTCTGAAAGACCTCAGGGGAGACATTCTAGAGGCCAAGTTACTTGGTGGAGGTATTTGGGATAGTATCATGGGGCATATGAGAATGTGCTTTTGCATAAAACATTGTCAATCCTCAAGTTGCTACTGGTCTAACGTGGTTGGAATTTAAGGCATGTGTAGCAGAGTGGCAGGATGTAAGGGTATAGAACAGGGGTATTTTTCTAAGACTTGTGCTTAAAACTATATGCAACTCCTTGCATATGTGTATATGTACATTTTTATCCATGATGGTCCATGGTTAAGAAAGAATCACTGTGCTAGAGGTAACTTGAGGTTACACTTTGGAATACTTAAATGCCAAAATGAGGAGATTTGCTCAATTAGAAAACAGTGTAGAATAATTGAAGATTTTTGAAAAGTTCAGATTCCTATTTCCGGAATGCTTAAAGTTCTGCTTTCTAGTGCATCTAGTAATGAGGAGGAATGTATGTTGAATAATAGAGAGCATGGAGGTATGGGAGGGGTTATACGATCTGAACTGACAGAGTAGCAAAGGCAGTTGAAAAAAGGAGATGGATAGAAAAAATGCTGTGGTAGTAAGAGCTGAGTGGCTTTCTTATATGTGGAAGTTGTTCTAGAGAGACGAGTCAAAGATGTTACTGTAATAATACTTTAAAGATACTCCTTCATTTTGCTGACTTCATAGCTTTTGTAATATGTTTATTACAACTTGTAAAACAAACATCTACTCGCTAATGTATTTCTGCCCTTGACATAAATGATAAAGTAGAAAGCATTTCATAAAATATTCCATTTTATAGACTATTCATATATTATGTAGAAAATATTTAGTGATATTACATATAAATTTATTAATTATATTTAGAGACATAATTTCCAACCCCAATGAGTTTACAGAAACAATTTTTAAAAATTAGATTTATTGGGGCCGGCCCGGTGGCATAGCGGTTAAGTGCACGCGTTCTGCTTCAGTGTCCCGGGGTTCGCAGGTTCAGGTCCTGGGTGCGCACCGACGCACCACTTGGTAAGCCATGCTGTGGCGGCGTCCCATATAAGTGGAGGAGGATGGGCACAGATGTTAGCCCAGGGCCAGTCTTCCTCAGCAAAAAGAGGAGGATTGGCAACAGATATTCACTCAGGGCTAATCTTCCTCACAAAAGAAAAAAAAAATTAGATTTATTTTCTGATTGCAAATCCATTATAGAAAATCCACATTAGGGGTCAATATTTGTGATAAAAATTATCTTATTCAATTTGAAATATACCTCTATTGTATAAATAAGCCAAGAGGTCAATTATATTTCTGAAAATCAGATTGTGATAACAGCACCTGTCGGTTGAGTAAATCAATCTATACCCAAAATGAATATATGGACAAGAAATTCTTTAGGATCATTGTAGGAAGCAATAGATGAAGACAAATCTTCCTGAATAATTTTGAAAAATGTGAAGAAATGCAGATGATTAATCCTTCTTTTCCCACAAGACCAAAAATTCTAAGAAACAAAAACACAATCTCTAGTCCATTGTGTGTGTGTGTGTTTGTATGTGTGTGTGTGTGTGTATATATAACCCTGGAAATATTAAATCATACTTGAGATGGAGGTTAACTTTTAAAAAAGAAGTTCCAAATAAACATATCTTTCTGGTTGTATTCATTACCTTTTATTGAATCTACATAACGAATTTAGGAAATTTTCATGGTATCTTCTTACATAGAAGCACTTTCAAATACGCAATATTCAAATAAGTGACAGCATGTTAAAATATAAAAGAAAACATGGCTGGGAACTCTTTTAACTTTATTTGCTATTAAGTGAATTTTGGTATAAGACAGAACCATTAGTTTAAATTCCTGAAGGAATCTGTTACAAATGTTTTGATCTAAAGGATAGACTAATGGCAATGAACCTGAAAACAACATTACAGAAGGATTACTGCGCATTAGATAGAAAGGACTCTTGAAGGATAAAGGAGGTGTGACTGTGTGTGTGTGTGTATGGGTGCGCGCATGTGCACGTGCCTGTTTGTTAGAGAACGAGAGAGTGAGTGAGCACAAGAGAGAGAGAATGCTTGAAACAATGAGAACACACTCTAGGTAGTTTATTACCTATAATTCTATATTGCAAATATATTCACATAGAAATTTGATTTTTGAATATAGCTTATGCCACTCAGCACAAAACCCAGGATTTGTATTTAATTCTTCTTGAAATAATATTGAATAACTCCAGTTACATTCAAATCCTCTCTGTATTTGTACAAAATTGACTTACTAATAAAATAACCATCATTCAATATGTAGCATGTAGAGAACCATAATAAAAAGATTATGATCTCTACATTAACTACATAGTAGTCCCTCTATGACTTCAGTTTTAGTAGCACCATTTTAACCATTCTAGCTTGGTCAAATAGTTTTGTGTTTATATAACAATACTGAAAAAACATGTCAATTATCTGAAGAGCAACTTCTACTTTATATATAGTTCTTCAAGAAAAAATTTTAAACAAAATCAATTCAGTTCCAAATTGTGGTAAAAGGTGTCCTCGGCTTGGAATGTCCAAGCTACTCTGTCAAGCTCCACTTTTATGCTTCAGTATTGAATTTCCCTCATTCTTGATTTCTGTTTCATGTGAATGCTGAAGTTCATCTATCTACCTATCTATCATCTGTCTATCTATGTATCTATCTATGTATCTATCAATGTATCTATCTATGTATCTATCTATCTACCTACCTACCTACCTATCCATCTACCTATCTTTCCAACTAAAAACAACCGATCCATTAGAGTGAATTCAGAGAGCCAATATGAGTTTTATATTAGGAAGAAATAATAGATAGTTGTTGCCTTTATTAAGGCCAGCCAACCAATCAAATCATATCTCTTTAGACCTGATAAAGGTATATGTTTGCGTGAATTCTTTGATTTCTGATGCTATATTCAAGCAAAACTTTGTGGCTCAGCTAAGGGTACAAAATGAGGAAAGATAAATAAATTGTTGCCTCAAAAGAGTCACAGTTTGCTAATCACCCAAGTGATGTGCACTGGCAGCCTTCTTTATACCTTGCTATCCAGTGAAGTATTCATTCAAAGTTCTTTATTAAATTGACTTAGCTGTCGTGTCCTTAACAGCAGAATTATTTCATCTCACTCTAGCTGGAACTTTACATTAAACAGTTCAACTATAGTCCAACCATGAGAGAACTCAATTTTGCAAAGATCTGAAAGTGTTGCTTACCTTTATGTTTACTTTGGAGAAGGATTTTCTCTTAATGTCACTTAAATCATTCTTTACAGATAGCCACTAATTTTATCTGACCTTTTCTGGCCTTTAGTTGTAAACTCCTAGAATGCATGACTAACTGATACTAACACATTGACACATTATTTTTGTTAGATAGAACAGTAATGATTATAAAAGCAAACTCTTCTCCCTTTTTTGGAGGGGGGAAGCAGCAGAATTTTCCAGAAAAATGTATCCAACTATTTAATTTACTTGACTTATGAATATAAATCCTTGAAAAATTACTACTTTTAAATTTAAGGCAAACTTTCAAAATTCATAATTACAGTTATATCAAGGATTATGTCACTGGTTCATGTATCCACTACGATTGCCATTCAACTTTGTGTTCAAATAGAATTTAATACCTTTCTTCTCACCCCAAAATTTATTATATTCAAGAAAAACTCTAGTTGTTGTTGTTCTTGCGTGGAACTACTAGTTCTATTGATCTGATTAAATTTACTGAGCAGGTTTGGCCTCAATTTGATGTATACCTAATCTAGCAACTAGGATTCCCAGTGTTAGAGAGAAACTAGACAACTAAACATGGGTCCAAAGACCCTTGGAATGGAAAATTCAGATCGGGCCTAAAATAAATTGGGCAAAGGGAAAATAAATAAAAACAGATAATTACTGCGACCAAGGTATTGGCTTGGGCTACTGATGAACACTGAGCTCAGACAGCTCTCTAATAGGTGGACCCTAAGGAGCATGGGAGGAGCTAAGTTAGGTTGTCTGGGAGGAGCTAAGTTAGGTTGTCTGGCAGCAGCCCTGCAGCTTATTGTTGACATAATCTATATTCAGGTCTCTTACAGCACAACCATAGAAGCAACACCTTCTAAATGTAAAACAAAAGGGAAGCAAGGTGCTTCTCAGTAGAAAAAAAGATCTAAAGGTATTCAAGGAGGAACCTGGCATTAGGAAAGGTGCAGACTGTTTGCATTTGAGAGGACACCTAGAATGTCAGAAATTGAAGATGTCAGTGATTCTATACTGTAGATGTACTTTCTTTTTTGGGGGTGGGGGAATATTTGAATGTCTATGTTTATAGTGTTGAATTTCTGGAGGCGTTAAATACAATATATTTTTTTAGAGTCCATAGTATGTAGTTCATGCTATAAAGAAGTAGGAAAGAAATCTCCCATGTTTATCAATGCCATTGCTTGGATACAGAAGATTGTGGTTGGCTCTTTGAGACAAATTGATAAGTATTTCAAAATAGAGACCATACTGAGCATTAAAGAGCCAGCCTTGCAGACATGAGATTTTGAATGATAGTGAGGCATTCTTCTAGGGACTTGGGAATATGGATCAGAAAAATAGCTCATTAAGGATTTTGCATCTTAAACATAAAAGGATTTATAATTGTCAGGTTAATACCTCAGATCCTCCCAGCTAAAAATCCAACTGGAACTGCCATGTGCTAACTCTCCCTGCCTTTTCAGTTGCCAAGTCCAATCAGCTCTTCCTCTGTATTCTGTCTCTGTCTTCTGTGTGCCACTTATGTCACGGACTTATTCTAGGTCTTCCCCTTTTCTTCTTAGACACATGAAATCCTTCTAACTAGTCACTTCACCTACAAACTTCCAGGAAACAAGTCTACCTTCTATTCTGTCACCAGCCTCACTTTTGAAAAATACTCTTTTCTAATGGGGGGACACTGCTATATTAAAATAAAATTCTCATGCTAAGATGTAATTGGAGAGTTTCCCTTTATTTCTCTTTGAGTCAGAATTGTTTAAAATAGGATGGTTTAAAATTCCCCAAATTAGACTATTTGGGGTCGGTGTACGGAAAAAGAACACACATAATATCATTTAATTACCCATCACCTCTAGCTAGCTTTCTTGCTGTTGTGTTCTCTTGAGAGCTACTGTCTAAATTCATCATCTATTTTATTATTGTTCAAATTGGCTATAAGAAAAAGCTTTCCTTTCCCCCCAATTTGTATTCATTCATTCATATCATTATGGACTCACGGGTTATTTTATTTTAGGGGTTATAATCTTCTACTATCATTATTTATATTGATGCTTAAATTGTCCCATATTTCGCTAGTAGGAGTCTCTTCAAGTTGGCTCCTATGTCATTTTGACATGTTCCCATCATCTTTGAGCATATTCTTACTTCTCTTTGGCACGACAAAAATAGAATTTTTGCAAAAAACCTCTAACTAGTAGCTGGGGTCTTTGACTTCCCTTTGGTTAAAATTTTTGAATACTCTTCATATATAAAGCAATTAAAAAATTTTTAGTAATTACAAAATTAATTAAATTTACAAATTAATTTAGTAAAAGTATGTTAATTAAGATTACAAAAAGTAATTACAAAAAAATTAGTAATTTCAAGAAACAGAAACTGAAGATAATTTCTGAATTTTGGAGTAGAGGAATATCTCACTTGTGAAAAAGTAGCATATAGTGAAGTAAAGCTACTAATCTGAAACAACACTAAACAATCTCACAAACACTACATATAAAAGTACCACCACACACACAAACACATGTACACACATCAAACAAAAACAGACAGCAATAACAAATCTATAACTCACCCTAGCTAAAAATATTTCTAATTACTTAAAGTTTGTGGATTGTGGAAATAGCATGGTAATACGAATTACCTAGATGATACCAACAGAACAAAATAAAGGTAATGAGGAGGGTGGGGGAACAACTCCTTCCTTGAACACTTCAAATGCACTCTGAAAACTGTAAGAGATAGGAAAGAGGTAGACAGGATGATTTAGCATCCAATCTCTGGGTTACCTCCACCTGAGCTCTTGCCACATTGTATTGGCACTGGTGTGTTGGTCTATCTCCCTGAGTAAACTGAGGACATCTTTGTGTTCCAGATACTTAATTGCCACTCACTAAATATTCCATGAAATAATCAATAAATAACAAACGAATGAACTTCCTAGTAGGACTTCTATCCCTGTGCTCTCTTGCCTGATAGAGCATGTAGCTAAATGAACTTGGTCTTTCACGTGATTGTGAAATATCCTGGGAATGGGAGAATATTAATATACACTATACTCAATACATGTAGAGCCTCCTTTGTAAGTTTTGAACAAAAATTTTCTATTCAAGAAAAGGGCCCAAGTACTATAATAATCTCTTTAAATCTCAAAAGTTATCAAAATACTTTAGTCATCTCATTGAGAAGGAGCCTGGCTCTGATTCCATCACTTCATCACTCTCATCCTCTAATTCTTCTTGGCAGAGTACCATGGCTCTTTGGCTTGTTTAAACGGTCAACTCCTACTCAGTCTCCAAGGCTCAGCTCAAACGTTGTTGTTGAGAGAACTTCAAACATAGTTAGTCCACCTTCCTCTAAATGCCCAGTTTTCTCTGGACATTGTTTTGTAAGTATGTACCAACACTGAATTGTAATTATTTGTTTGACCCTGTCCCTAAATGGGGCACAGTGGTACACATATAGTAGGCATACAGTAAACGCTTGCAGATTTAAAGGTGGCTATTTCTAAGTACCTTTGATTCCAGAAAAAGTAGTTAAAAATATATATAAGAAGAGAGAATTAAATAATGATTTCTTTTTATGCATAGCCTAAATACACATATAGTTGGACTATCCTGTATTTACAATTACCAGGATATCTGGCACCATTCCTGACATTATGTAGACATAATCACTAAGGAAAAACTAAATATACACAAAATAAACCTAATGAAGGTAATATATTTATTTTCATCTAATACAATTATCCATAATTATAGGCATAATAGATTCAAAGGTAAAAACAAAGAGTGGTGTAAGTATTCTACAACCAAAGGTCTAGAAATATATGTAGAAAGAGAAAAGTCTCAGGTTAGAAGTAGTGATAGCTACAATATAAAGAAAATTACACTAAGCTACTTCCCAAAAATCAGATCTCTGATAAAATTTGAATGATAATCCAAATTTCTCACTCCCCCAAATTTTAAATTGCAAAGATATTTTTTCAAAAACCCAACTTTTCTTGGGAAGTTTTAATTAGTAGTTCTTAAAAGCTTGTGAACCCTACATTAGGGCCATATGGCATACATTTTGGAGCAGCTGCGAAGTGTACATAAAGGCACTAGAACAGGGACCCAAAATATCCTGAGGCAAACCACTAATTCCAGCGACCAATGTAGCAGCACCAGCAGCCAGCCTCGGATAATCTTATTCACTAATGCCAACAGGATATATGATGGGTCTTAATCAGATGTTAACAAAAAATCCACCTAATATTAAAATTGGAATACTTTTTTGCTTTTGGGTTCTACTTAAGCCTTAGTACCATGGCGGTACTGGTCTCTGCAATCTATTGGAAGTATTTCTTGAAGCCCCAAATCTATGGCTGTGTTAACCAGTGAAGGCTCACCAAGGAGGAAATTATTCACGTCACTTGGCCTTAGGTTAGATGAATTTTTCAAAAGTTTTCCTAGCCCAGCAATTCCTACAGTAGCTAATATGGATCTTCAGCTCAGAGGAGCATGGAATGCTGTTCAATAGAGAAGGAAATATTGAAACAAGTAGAAGGTCAATTGAGAAGAACCAGTGATCTGAATCTCCCCCAGGGTGCCTTCACATTAAGCTCGGATTTGTAATTGAAAATAAATCTTTTATGTCTGGGTAACAAGTCTGAGGTCCTGTCCTGGGTGCAGTTTCCAGTAAGCATTATATTTTCCAGCCTCTAGTCACTGTCCTTCTCAGCTGATTTGACCTGCAATGCCACAGTAGGATATTGGCTGCCAAGTGATTAGCTAGTCAAGAAGAAAGTGAAACTAATCTCTCTATTAATATACATGAGGTGAAATGAGCAGGAATCTGTGCCTCGAAGGCACAGAGACTGATGTTACAAGCTGTGTAGCAAGGCATACTCCCCCAGATCCAGTAGCAGAATCAAACCCCAGAGAGGAAGGGTGACATTTGGCAGAGGTGGTACAAGAGACAGCTGCTGTGGGTTGAAATGACAGCTTGATTTTCTAGCACTTTAATGTAAAGAGTTAGTCCTTTTTCAGAATAAAAAGAGCATCCTGTTATTATGCCACTTAGTAAAAGGCATACAAGTGCAGAAGTCAATTTTTTTTTTTCTTTTACATTGAGGGTTGGAGGGGAGCTATGTTGAAGAGAAGGCATGATTGTTCTTAATTTGCTAACTTTACAAAGCACTTCTACATCAATTTGTAGCTACTGAGGAACCTGAAAATAGCCTATCTTCCTTCTGTTAGAAATATCCCTTCTTTCCCTTTGAGAATCAGATAATTATGAAGACCAATTAATATCACAAATATGAATCTTTTAATGGAAAATAGTTAATTAAATCAACATTCATTGGGCACCTACTCTTTGCCAGGCACTCTGCTAGTTACTGAATACGCAAAGTCTAATAAGACATATCCCCTATTCTCCAGCAAGTTAGGTTTTATTGGAATGTTTCTTGAATGTATTCCTTGGCCTTCCTGCAACCTCACCATGGAGAGTGTGTGATAAAGATTCTTTGGACTCTACCTACTGAATCAGAATATCTGATTCTGGGAGAGGGGCCCAGAGTCTCTGGAGATGGAATCTGCACTTTTAACAAGTTCCCGAGTGATTTTGATGTACACTAAAATCTGAGAAATCTGATGCCTTAAAGATAAGGAGTATAAGGAATTCCTACAAAAAATATTAGAGCTGGAAGGAACTTCAGAGTTAGTGCAATCATTATAATTTTACAGGTGAGAGAACTGAGGATCAGAGAGGGAATATAAATTGCCTGATGTCACACAGCCGGTTAAGATCCCAGTTTTCCTGTCTTCTAAGTCCAATGCTCACATAGGATAAGAAATAGGTTGTGGATTTATTTACTCAAACAACTCACTACACTGTATATGTTCCCTCTCCTTTCTGCTTTACAATTCAACGATTTCTACATCATAGTGTTTTCTGTTACAGGACTATCAGGGCAAAAGCTTGGTATATAAAATAATCTATTCTGTTGACCTTTCTCCACACTACCTTTCATCCACCTTTAATTATTCTAGACAAGCACGGTTATTTTCCCATGCAAAAATCCATTCTCCCACAAGAAAAAAATGAACATGTGTGGTCTATTCTATATACCTTTATTAATTTTTCTTGCAGCTAAAAATGCTGATTTTTATCTACAAATTATCTTTATATTTCCAAAGGAAAGGAAAAACTGGATTTTAAAATGTGGGGCAATAAAATCCTTAATCTTACTTTAGGATTCTATCTACTTTGGGAAAAAAAGTTCTCTTATAAACTAATTTTATTATTCTCTTTGCTAGGAAATTCTTTTCAGAGCTGAAATATTGTGTAGCTTAAGCCAGTTTCCTTTTTTTCTGCTCTCAGAGAAGATGGAAAACATCTAGCAGGTCGTTCTGGCAGGATTTTCAAGGAAAATCTTTACTCTTCAGGCAAAATAATCCAATTCTTTTTCGTCTACATTATATGGAACTATTCTCCAACTCTTATATAAATGGATAAATACATAACATAGATGGATATTTGTTGATCAGAGCCAAGTTATAGTAGTTTAATTTGCAATTTATTTGAATAAAGTTAATTATAACAAAAGCAGTGTTATAAATTCTACAGAAAATAATTTGCTCTTTAGGTTTTTCACCTGCTATCCTTGCCAAAAGAAATATCATTATGCAGCATGCTAAGAATTTTTTTTAGCTTATCTAAGAGGAAAGGCCCACTGGTATATTGCAATTGACCAACTTTGCCCAGGTGCCATAGTGTTGCCCATAAACATAGCCACTTCATAGTGAGAAAATTGTCATGGTGTAAGAGAGTTGGCCTGCAGGGGGTGCCTTTTTCTAATTTACACAAAAGTATCTTATGAGGTAGTGACACCTGGCCCAAGAAGTCCACAACGAACATCAGCCGATTGTTCAGCATTGTATTTGTGTGTAAACAGGCTTCGACGTTTTCCCTAAATGTCTAGGGAAGCCTATCCCACCATTCTCACAAAGAAAAAATACTAATAATGTATTGTACACTGCAAATTGGTCCAATAGTAAATGAATATTATTTGAAAAGTTTTCATTTCTTATTAAGCATTTCTGTGACTATTTTAGAGTTATAAAGATTGCATTTTCCTATTTTGTACATAGTTTTCTTTTGTTTTATAAAATTAGAATTAGTTGATATTACTGTCATCGAAGATGAAGAATTCCACTAAACCACATGTGGTGCACTGACTGATAAAAAATGGTCAGCACAAGCTATAGGTGCAAGTCTGACAACAGAGCAAACCTTGATTTCCTACTCAGCTGAGCTGGTATAGTCATACTGTATTCAATGGTAAAACCAAAAAGCCCTTTCCTTATTAACAACAGTGTGTCAGATTCTGCACAGAGAAATCTTGCTCAGAGGAACAAGTAAGGCTTTGAGGGTAGAAGGGGTGATCAATATTTGATTATCTATATATCCTAGGTCACAACTGCGCCTTTCCCCGAGCTGAGCCATAGTTATTCTTAAATTATTTATGATCCCAAGTAAAGAATGTTAACTTCTCAAACTTAGCTTCGAGGCCCAGCACCAAGTCTGTCTTGCTCATCTGACCTCCTTCTCCCCCTCTTTTCCTCAGCCTCTTTGATTCAGGCAGGGCAGACTTTTACTCTTCTCTTTTCCAGAGTCTTCCTCCAGGCTTTCAGTTGTGCCAGTGTCCTACTTGTGTTTCCTTTGCCATCTGAAAATTTCTCTGCATCAGATTCTCATTCCTCGTGCAATCTTTTTTTCTTTTACAACCCTTTTCCCTGAACACAAATACACCCCTTAATTCAAATCAAATAAATAAAATTCAAATTCAAACAAAAATCCAATTTTAACATATAGTTGGTCTTTCCAGGCTATGGACTAATTATACGATTTTAGTAATGCTTATTCTATTATATATCAATTAATAATGATTGATAGTGATTAGTCCTATGTAATATAACTAGAATTTATTGAGAACCTTACACTATGCTGGGCACTTGGTTAGATACTTTGCATACCACATTTCATTTAATTTATATAATAACCCTGATTAGTAGATAAGAGTTTGAGGTCATCTAATGAGTTAATGATAGCATAAGACTTAAAGGCTTTGTCCTATTATATTTTCATAATGAAGTGTGCCTTTATGTGTGATCTTTTTTTAAACAAAATATTCATCTGCTGTTGCAACCTAAAGGATGACTTTTCCTGGGCTTGTAAGCATCTCTCTTCTGAACACTTAACTTTTTTCTCCCTTAACAAATCATCCAGCCTACATAACCTCCTTCTATTCCTTGATAATATAATCTTCTCCTTTCTAGAGGTCACACACTGGAACAAATGCATGACCCATTTGTGACAATGAAACACAGCAGCCTCCTTCTTATAATACAAAGGCACAATCAGAGAAGAGAAAAATAACTAAGCGAAAAAGGAAAATGAGAGAAAACTCCTCTGGTTTTAAACATAACTCAATAGAAAATTTGTCTTTCATCAAAAGTATTACCAGGCTAATGACTTGTGGTTTCTTCAGCCTACATTTAAGTAGAATAGGACTCACTTTTCATAAAGTAGGTAAGTGGATAAAGTACTCATTCAATTCTACATTAATTTTCAAGGGAATGTGAACTAGCTTCACTTGATATGAGCACTCATCGCAAAGAAAGCCAGCTGTCCGTTAGAGATCCTGGGGACAGAACTGTCTGGTCTTATTTCAAGAAAAGGCTTCTTCCCCGGTCATGTAACTTAAAGAGACTGGCATTGGATCTTTGCCCTGAGTGCTCCATCTTCAAATCTTCTGTCTAGTACTATATGGTTCTGAGGGGGAGGGGACTGTCTTAATTATACTCAGAACGTATCTTATAGTTCAGCTCAAAGGAAAATTTATTGGAGCATGTGACAAGCACAGCCCTAGGCACCGAGTTTAGAGAGGCATGGGAAATAAGCAACACGCGAATTAGAACCATCACATTATAAGGAAAATGTAGGAAAAAATGCAGTTCTCAGCTTACTGTTGTCTGTAAATGGAGCAGTGACATAATATAAAAGGTAGAGGAATGGCATTATCTACAATAGGTACGGTTTTTTTTCCTGCTGAGGAGGATTCGCCCTGAGCTAATGTCTGTTGCCAATCTTCCTCTTTTTGTATGTGAGCTGCCAAGACAGCATGGCCACTGTTAGACAAGCGGTATAGGTCCACGCCCAGGAACCAAATCCAGGCCACCGAAGTGGAGTGCACTGAACTTAAGCACTAGGCCACTGGGGCTGGCCCAGGTGTGTTTTCAATGTCTAGAAAATAGGACTTCAGGTGTGCATCATTTTATTCAGAGTCGAAGGTTGTACCATTAAGAGACAAATATATGGGCACAATTGCAATTGTTATACTCCTTTTAGGGTTCCTTACAACTCTCGTCTGAAACTTTTAATCTTTTGAAGGGTCATCACAAATCTCCTGGACATGGAGAAGCCACAGAGTAGGGGAGAGAGGAGCAAGGGTAGGGAAAATGGCAATGGGCAAGTAATATAAAGAACTCTAATATAAAGATTGCATATTGGATTATTGTGTCCATTTTTTTTTGTGTGTGAGGAAGATTAGCCCTAAGCTAACATCTGTTGCCAATCCTCCTCTTTTTGCTGAGGAAGATTGGCCCTGGGCTAACATCTGTGCCCATCTTCCTCTACTTTATATGGGACGCGGCCACACCATGGCTTGATAAGTGGTGTGTAGTCTGCACCCGGGATCCGAACCTGCGAATCCAGGGCCGCCAAAGCAGAGCATGTGAGCTTAACCGCTACACCACTGGGCTGGCCCCTATAGCGTAGATTTTTGGTCCTAACCTCCCACACTATAATCTGACATACAGTCAACCTTTTTATTAAAATTCCTCATTATGCAATATATTCCTAGTACTCCTAACAAATAGTAAGTACTCAATAAACGTTTGCTGATTTGATGACTGTACATATTTATTGTGGATAATATTTATAAATAATTATTATGTGCATGATTTTTCCATATTAGACTGTAAACATTTGAAGGAGATTGAGGGGAGAGAAAAAGAACTCGTCTTTGTATCCCCTGCCAGCCTCCAGCACATAGTAGGCTGTATGTACAGATTTATAGAATGAAAGAATGTATAAATGAAGTTAGATATCATTTCTCCTAAGCCAAAATGGGATCTTGGACCTGCCATCCCCTCTGCACATCCCTCACATGCTAATGATCTAGCTGAGCTCCACTTGCAAATCTGAAGGTGGAGCAAGAATTCTGGCGCCTACCAGTTCCAAAGCTGAACTGATCATGCAGTGATCACTTGCTAACACAGCCAATCTGAATGAATTTGTCATGTCTAGTCTGTTTATTTCTCATGTACAGACACAGGCTACACATATGTCCTGTGAATTATTATTTTTTTCAGAAATCTGTAATTTACATATATCACACATCTGCAAATTTTCAGGCAGATTTACAGACACTCTCAGTCCTTCAGATGAAGATAGACAGTGGGGCAAAGCAGAGCAGCAGCCATCAGTGTGGAGCCTGAAACAGCTAGTCTTTCACAGCCGGGGAGGTTTCCAGCTGAGATGGCTGTTAGTGGCTTCCTGAAATAGCTGTAATGGACTGCTGGCCTAGGCTCTCTATCTCCTCTCTGAGCTGGGCCGCCTGATCGGTGAATGATGAATGTTAAGTTGTCTAGCTGACAGCTGTCTACTACCGAGAGGCTATAGATGACTGTAAGTAAAGTTAAAAGATTGGAGAGACTTCTTGGCTGCACTGATAAAATTATTTAGATGAGAAGTCTGAATAAGAGGTAGAGTTTGAGGCAGAGCCGGAACAAGAAAGACCTGTCACAAGGCCCTCTGCCCAGGTTTTGAGAGAGACTCTTAACAGAGAAATGGAGGTGGTTTTTTCTCTCAAAGTCATCAAACATACCTTCTGCCAGATAAGGATGGAGAACTCACGTTAAGAGGAAGCTCACTGAGTGGAGAGCCTGCTGAGGTCAAGGATTATTTTTATAGTTTCCAGTTGATGTGTATCCCTAGGGCTTGACACCTAAGAGGCTCTCAATAAATGTACATGGACTTGAACTGAAAATGGACACAGTTTGGTCAAGGCTCGAGAATCACCTTTGATGTTGGTCTCTAAGTAATGCCAACAAACAACGATGACTCATAAATTTTATTGGCATTATAAAGAGGCATATGCAATCTTCTCTAATGTATGATTGATTCACAGTAATTTAGAGAAGGCTTAAGATGTATCAGTCTTCAGATTTGGAAATGCTCCAATTAAATAGGTTCCTTTGCTACTGGTTCTTAAGAATTATTCTGTTATGTATGCTTACCTGGCCCGTAAGATAACAAGGTTAAGGATCAACAGGCATTTAGGTTGGATTACCTCAAATTACTAGTCACTTTCCTGTAGTAGACTAACTATGCTTCCTTTGGTTCCTGCTGATCCCATCCATCAGTGTGGCAATATGCTGATTATCAAAAGCCATTTTTCCCTATTGCAAAGGACTTAATCATCCATTTATTCAAGAGTGTCTTTCCTCTAGGATCCAGAAAATGGCCTTATTAAAAATGGAGCTAGAGGAGGAAGTCAAGATGGTGGCATAAGCAGACTCTGAACTCACCTCCTCCTGCGGACACAGCCAATTTACAACTACTTGTGGAAAAATTACCCCTGAGACAGAACTGAAAACTGGATAAGAGGAACTCCTGCAACAACCCACAATACTAACTGAGGTAGAAGAGGCAGGAACTCCCTTCTGGAGAGGAAAACGCCACCTTCACAAGCTGCAGTGCCTCATGGCCGCCTGGGAGCAGCCCAAAGTTATGCAGCCCTCCCTGGAGGCGCGGGGCCCTGAGCCAGGGAGTGCCCCCGCTGTGGGCATTTTGTGGACCCAGCACAATCGAGATGAGTGGCAGAATATCTGACTTTGCCTGCTACTAAAACATTGGGGAGCACCCCCAGAAAAGCTGGTTCACAAAGAAATTAAAACCAGCTCTTAAAGGGCCCATGCGCAAACTCACCCATTTCAGAAAGCAACCTAAAATCACCAGAAAGAAAGGTGCACAGTGCTTTGGTGACAAGAGACTCACCTAATAGGCCCTGAGTGCATCTCGGTGAGAGGTGACACCTCTCCAGGGACTGGGACATTGGCGGCGGCCATTGTTGTGGCCTGGTGTGGGCGTGCTGACACAGATGCCATTGGAGTTCTCCCTGAGGCCTGCTAGCCCAGGTCTGCCCCACCCACTAGAGCACCGATTTAATCCAGCTCAGGCAGGGCAGGCAGCCCACCCTAGAGACTGGTCCCACCCAACAACAAGCCCTCAGGCAACTTGTGGGCCTGCATAGATTGGTGACTGGATTCTCTGCAGCCTGGCAACTGAGCCGACTTCACTGGGGCAGGGCTTGCACAAGGAGTGGGTGGAGATTGTGGGGCGGTGGTGGAGTGTGTGGGGCTCCCGCCAGGGAGAGACTGGGTCCACTTCGGGAGGTCAGGGCACGCACACGGGGCAGGACTGTGTTGACTGTGTGTGTGGACCTGTGGGTGGCAGGGCTTGTCAGCTGCAGAAGACTTGTGCTTCTCAAAGACCCACATAGGGGGTTTGCCCCACCTTCCAAAGCCTGAAACAATTGGGTGCTCCTGTGCCTGAGGCCAGCCCCACCCAGCTGCAATCCTCAGAGAGCTGACAAGAGACCCAAAGGCTGGAAGCTTATAGCAATTATAAGGCCCTGAGCCTAACAACCTGCCATGCTGGGGGCCTACTCACCTAAAAGAAATACTGCAACAAAAATGTGCTATTAGAACAGGCAGCCAACTGTGCTGGGACTCCCCACACCTGATAAAGAGACTGAAGGGCCCACAACAACTACAAGTAGCTGAGCATTACAACAGCTGGCCAGGAGCATAACTCAGCCTCCCTGGGCGCCTACAGGGAGAGCAAACAGGCCACAACAGAAGGACACATGTAGCCCACATAGGGGTCACCCCTGGAACATTGAGAACTGAGGGAAGCACACTGCAGGCCTCCTAAGGCATCACTTGTATAAGGTCACCTATCCAAGAGCAGGAGACGTAGCTGACCTACCTAATACGTAGACACAAGCACAGGGAAAGAGGCAAAATGAGGAGACAAAGGAATATATTCCAAGTAAGGGAACAGGACAAAACACCAGAAAAGGAACTAAGTGAAACAGAAATGAACAACCTACCCGACAGAGAGTTCAAAAAAAGAGTATTAAGGATGCTCACTGATCTGGGGAGAAGAAGAGTTCTCAGTTCAGTTCATTCTCACTGAACTCAGTGAGAATGTCAACAAAGAAATGGAAGATATAATAAAGAACCAATCACAAATGAAGAATACCATACTGGAAATGAAAAATTCACTAGAGTGACTCAAAAGCAGAGTAGAGGATAGAGAAGAACGGATCTGCGAGCTGTACGAAAGACTAGAAGAAATTACCCAAGCTGAACAGGTAAAAGAGAAAAGAATTAAAAAGAGTGAGGACAGTCTAAGGGACCTTTGGGACAACATCAAGCACACTAACATCTGTGTTATAGGTGTCCCGGAAGGAGAAGAGCGAGACAAAGGGGCATTATTTCAAGAAATAATAGATGAAAACTTCCTTAACCTAAGGAAGGAAACAGACATCCAGGTACAGTAATCACAGAGAGCCCCAAACAAGATAAACCCAAAGAGGCCCACACCAAGACACATCATAATCAAAATGTCCAGAATTAAAGATAAAGAGAGAATCCTAAAAGCCGCAAGAGAATGTCAAGTTACATACAAAGGAAACCCCATAAGGCTATCAGCTGACTTCTCAGCAGAAACCTTACAGGCTAGAAGAGAATGGCACGATATATTTAAAGTGCTAAAAGGAAAAAACTTACAGCCAAGAATACTCTACCCAGCAAGGTTATCATTCAAAATGGAAGGAGAGATAAAAAGTTTCCCAGACAAGCAAAAATTAAAGGAGTTTGTCACCAAGAAACCAGTGCTACAAGAAATGTTAAAGGGGCTGATTTAAGGGGAAAAGAGATAACCACAAATACGAAAAATTATCTATTTTCATGATAAGAGGGTAATGGATACAAATGCACAAAAAAGAGGTTAGATATGATATCAAAAACATAAAAGGAGGGAGGAGGTGAGTTAAAGAGGAGAGTTTTCAGACAGAGGTCAAACTAAAGAGACCATCAATTCTGTATGGAAGAAGAAAGGAACAGAGAAGGACTACTAAAACACTGAGAAACAAAAAAAGTTAAAAAATGGCAGTAAGTACATACTTATCAATAGTTACTTTTAATGTCAATGGACTAAATACTCCAATTAAAAGGCATAGAGTGGCTGTTGGATAAAAAAACAAGACCCCTATATATGCTGCATACAAGAGACACACTTCAGACCTAAAGACACTCACAAACTGAAAGTGAAGGGATGGAAAAAGATACTCCACGCAAATGGCAATGAAAAGAAAGCTGGGGTAGCAGTACTCATATCAGACAAAATAGACTTTAAAACAAAAACTGTAAAACGAGACAAAGAAGGGCATTACATAATGATCAAGGGAACAATCCAACAAGAGGATATAACACTTGTAAATATCTACACACCCAATGTAGGTGCACCTAAATATATAAAGCAATTATTAACAGACATAAAAACAGAAATAGACAGTAACACAATAATAGTAGGGGACTGTAACACTCCACTTACACCAACCGATAGATCATCCAAACAGAAGATCAATAGGGAAACATTGGCCTTAAACGACACACTAGAACAGATGGACCTAGTAGATATATACAGAGCATTCCATCCAAAAACCAAAGAATACACGTTCTTTTCAAATGCACATGGAACATTCTCCAGGATTGATCACATATTAGGCCACAAAACAAGTCTCCGTAAATTTAAGAAGATTGAAATAATACCAAGCATCTTTTCTGACCACAACGGTATGAAACTAGAAATCAACTATAGGAAGAAAATCAGAAAAGCCACAACTACGTGGAGATTAAACAAAATGCTACTGAACAATGACTGGGTCAACGAAGAAATAAAAGAAGAAATCCAAAATTACCTGGAGACAAATGAAAATGAAAATACAACATGCCAGAATTTATGGGATACAGCAAAAGCGGTTCTAAGAGGGAAGTTTATAGCAATACAGGCCTATCTCAACAAACAAGAAAAATCTCAAATAAACAATTTAACAACGCACTTAAAGGAACTGGAAAAAGAAGAACAAACAAGCCCCAAAATCAGTAGAAGAAGGGAAATAATAAAAAGTAGAGCAGAAATAAATGAAATAGAGACCAAAAAAACAATAGAAAAAATTAATAAAACCAAGAGCAAACTCTTCCAAAAAATTGAGGAGGGGGGGAAGCTCCCTAACTCATTCTACGAAGCCAACATTACCCTGATACCAAAACCAGACAAAGACAACACAAAAAAAGAAAATTACAGGCCAATATCACTGATGAACATCGATGCAAAAATCCTCAACAAAATACTAGCAAATCGCATACAACAATACGTTAAAAAGTTTATACACCATGATCAAGTGGGATTTATTCCAGGTATGCAGGGATGGTTTAACATTTGCAAATCAATCAATGTGATATACCACATTAATAAAATGAAGAATAAAAATCACATGATCATCTCGATAGATGCAGAGAAAGCATTTGACAAGATATAGCATCCATTTATGATAAAAACTCTGAATAAAATGGGTATAGAAGGAAAGTACCTCAACATAATAAAGACCATATATGAGAAACCCACAGCTAATATCATCCTCAATGGTGAAAAAATGAAAGCTATCCCTCTAAGAACAGGAACCAGACAAGGATGCCCACTGTCACCACTCCTATTTAACATAGTACTGGAAGTCCTCGCCAGAGCAATCAGGCAAGAGAAAGAAATAAAAAGTATCCAAATTGGAAAAGAAGAAGTGAAACTGTCACTATTTGCAGATGACATGATTTTATATATAGGAAACCCTAAAGAATCCACCAGAAAACTTTCAGAAGTATTAAACAAATATGGTAAAGTTGCAGGATACAAAATCAACATACAAAAATCACTTGCATTTCTATACACTAACAACGAAGTAGCAGAAAGAGAAATTAAGAATACCATCCCATTTACAATTGCAACAAAAAGCATAAAACACCTAGGAATAAACTTAACCAAAGAGGTGAAAGAGCTGTACACCGAAAACTATAAAACATTGCTGAAAGAAATTGAAGAAGACACAAAGTAATGGAAAGATATTCCGTGCTCTTGGATTGGAAGAATTAACATAGTTAAGATGTCCATACTTCCTAAAGCAATCTATAGATTCAATGCAATCCCTATCAAAGTTCCAACAACATTTTTCACAGAAATAGAACAAAAAATCCTAAAATTTATATGGAACAACAAAAGACTCCGAATAGGTAAAGGAATCCTGAGAAAAAAGAACAAAGCTGGAGGTATCTCACTCCCTGATTTCAAAATATACTACAAAGGTATAGTAACCAAAACAGCATGGTACTGGCACAAAAACAGACACACAGATCAATGGAATAGAATCGAAAGCCCAGAAATAAACCCACACATCTATGGACAGCTAATCTTTGACAAAGGAGCCAAGAACATACAATGGAGAAAAGAAAGTCTCTTCAAAAATGGTGTTGGGAAAACTCGATAGCCACATGCAAAAAAATGAAAGTAGACCCTTACCTTACACCATACAGAAAAATTAACTCACAGTGGATTAAAGACTTGAATGTAAGACCTGAAACGATGAAACTTCTAGAAGAAAACATAGGCAGTACACTCTTCGACATCGGTCTTAGCAACATATTTTCAAGCACCATGTCTGACCGGGCAAGAGAAATAATAGAAAAAATAAACAAATGGGACTACATCAAACAAAAAGCTTCTGCACAGCAAAGGAAACCATCAACAAAACGAAAAGACAACCTAACAATTGGGAGAAGATATTTGCAAACCATACATCTGATAAGGGCTTAATCACCAAAATATATAAAGAACTCATGCATCTCAACAACAAAAAAACTACCAACCCAATTAAAAAATGGGCGAAAGACCTGAACAGACATTTCTCCAAAGAAGATATACAGATAGCCAACAGACACATGAAAAGATGTTCAAAATCACTAACTATCAGGGAAATGCAAATCAAAACTACAATGAGATATCACCTCACACCCGTCAGAATGGCTATAATTAACAAGACAGGAAACAACATGTGTTGGAGAGGATGTGGAGAGAAGGGAACTCTCATACACTGCTGGTGGGAGTGCAAACTGGTGCAGCCACTATGGAAAACAGTACGGAGATTCCTCAAAAAATCAAGGATAGAACTGCCATATGATCCAGCTATTCCACTGCTGGATATTTATCCAAAGAACTTGGAAACACCAATGCATAAAGATACATGCACCCCTGTGTTCATTGCAGCGTTATTCACAATAGCCAAGACTTGGAAGCAACCTAAGTGCCCATCAAGGGACGAATGGATAAAGAAGCTGTGGTATATATACACAATGGAATACTACTCAGCCATAAGAAACGATGAAATCCAGCCATTTGTGACAACATGGATGGACATTGAGGGTATTACGCAAAGTGAAATAAGTCAGAGGGAGAAGGTCAAATACCGTATGATTTCCTTCATTAAGTAGTAGCTAATAACAACAATAAACAAACACATAGAGACAGAGATTGGATTGGTGGTTACCAGAGGGGAAGGGGGGAGGGAGGAGGGCAAAAGGGATAATTCGGCACATGTGTGTGGTGTACGGTTGTAATTAGTATTTGGGTGGTGAACATGATGTAATCTATGCAGAAATAAAAGTATAATGATATACACCTGACATTTATACAATCTTATAAACCAATGTTACTGTAATAAACAAAAAGAAAAAAAAAATGGAGCTAGGGTCATCCCAGTGAAGTTTTTTATAAAGAAGAATTGCTCTGCCTATTCTTCCCACAAAATCTTGTTTGTCTCTGGAAAGTTGGTTTTGCAATCATAACCAGTTGGATTTAGAGATAAGATCATATATAGAGCAACCAATATACTGGAAGATCAATGATTTAATTTTCATTAAACATGACTTGCAAAATAGATAAGAGTGTGGTGAGAATCTTGCCATTTCTGTATTTCTTTTAGATCTGTCCGCTTTCTTTTAGTCTCAGCAGGTATCCAGTGCTATCCAGGGCCAGCACTACCATTCTCACTCCTAAAATACTTGTTTTGGGACTACCTACATAATCTGATGAATGACTACTGAATGTGTAAGGGTCACTTAATGTGTATTCCTAGTGCTTGTCACATAATAGGCACTGAATATATAGACTATATTGAATTGAATTGAAAATGGGCACAATTCTGTCAAGGTTAAAGCATTGCCTTAGATGTTAGTCTCGAAGTAATGCCAGTTAGGTTTCATATTAAGTAACATTTTCATGTAATAGGAGACTTTTGGAGACAACATTCAGAGTTGGTTATAAGTCTTAAGAATATGAAAAGTAATTGGGCAGAATATTTGAGTCAAAACATAAATTGATCAATTTATTTGTATAGATAACTTATAAAACTTACTTTTAGAAGACACCTAGAGGTATAATCTTTAATATCAATAATATTTACTAGTAATATCAAGAATTGGGAAGCAATTTCACCTTCATATTTAGTCCTTGTAGACTTAATTGTATCTATATCTATTCAGTTACTGTGTGATTCCAGACTAGATTTATTTTCTTTATGGTTTTTAATTTCAGGTAAAAACTATTAAGCTAAGAATATTTTTCTAAATAACATTGGTTAGGAAAAAACAGAAGACTATACTTTAAAATCAGTTACCTATTAATATTCAGCAGCCATTGGCAATAGTTCTTCCAACAGTTTTTAGAATGGGTAGAATGGAATGCCTAGTATTGAGTTCACTCATGTTGACCTTTCCCATGCTCCATACAGAAAGCTTAAGTCATGTTTTATATATTAAACAGCAGCAGCTATGTAGGAGAATTAGTTTAAAAAAAAATAACAGGAGTGGTTGCTTTCTGAATTAAAAATCACAGAGACTCTAAATGCCACTTTGGAAAAAAATGAGTGCTATTAATCTACACTTCCCAAATGGAATCTGGGGAGATTAAGCTACTGCTGGCTGCACATCTGTTACACAAAACAGCTGCATCAGAGGGTACAGATTAAAATAGAAATAGATTGTGTGGATGCTCTTTTGGCTCCAGAACATCGTTATAAAACACCTAGTCACACACAGTCTCTCTCTAATTTTCTAACAACAATTTAAATAACTACAAGATGTCAGACGATTGTCCCAGTTCAGGGAAAAAAGGGCTTCAATTCCACCCAAGTTAATTGAGGCTAGAATCATTCCTGCAACATCTATGGCAATTTCACATTGGTGCACTTCAATTAAGGAATAATAAGAGTGCAAAGTAATTTATACTCATAGATTAGATGTCGTCTGTGAAAAATTACCGATTAACTCAAAGGCGGCCTCTGGAGTGCACACCAAGCATTTTAAAGGGGGTCTCTCTGTCACCTCTTGTCCTAATATCTGGTCAGAAACTAGCAACACTCTAAATTTGCCTTTTCAAAGACTCAATATATCTGTTTCACACATCTATGACTTCCTCTTTTTAAAATTCTCTAAACCACAACTGTTTTGCACTAATAATCAATTTTAGTCATCTCTTATTTTTCTGTTATTTTACCTACACTTTTTTCTTTTATTTTAATTCTTATAGTTTTACTTAGCATTAAAGGGCATTTTCTTCAATAAAGTAACAATAAAAAGACATTGTTTGGGATAGCATTGTTATTCAAATGTTCTGTATTATATTTCCACCTCAATAAGCATACATAACTCTCAACAATGAGAAAATATAGTGTATGTAGTAAAGAGAAACCAGCTTCTTAATTACTGTTTTCCCCAAACTAAAATTTTGTCTTAGTAGATGATGATCATCATGTAGAAAATTTTTTGCATAATATGTGAACTTTTTAAACTGTTCGCAAATTAAGCAGGAGGATTATCACTTGATTGTTTGTTCTCATATCAGTACTTTCTTCTTTAAGCATCTAAAGATGTGGCTAAGAAACATTAAATTAAAAAAAAAAAGACTAAAAATAGCTTTATTGAAACCATTACTCTCTTTCCCTTCTTCAGTTATTATCTGAAGAAAAACAAACTGAAACATAAAGAAAAACCCATCCTTATTTTATTAGGAAAGAAAATGGTCTACTTTCTGTTACTAGGAATTTATTCTTAGAGATGAAAGACCAAAACTAAACACAAGTAGAGCAAGTTGACGTTTTCCCTTTCTCTGTGATGATGGATGTGTCACAGAGCTTGGACCTAATAAAGTCAGAAAATTTGGTTCCTAATGTGAGTTCTGCCGCATACTGGTGGTGTGAATTTGGGGTGAACATTTTGACTTCTGCGCATCAGTGTTCTCTGAAGAATGGGGCAATACCTCAGTAGGTTGTTGTGAGGACTAAATATATTAAAATGTGTTGACTCTGTGTACTAAAGGCAGTGTCATTTTTGTAGGGCACTTTTCAAATAGGACACTAAAAGCACTTGTGAAATGTTTTTCTCTATCTGTAAGAAGTATTCTATCCTTTTTCTAAAAGTAAGGAATTAAACATACTGTAACTGGTAAGAACCTGGAATATCACCAACTTAGTATGACTTTCTGAGAATGTATTAGGAAGGTTTAAAAAGAAGTTGGGATAGAAAGAAGGGTTATGGAGGAAGATTTTAAAAAGATTTCAAGAAAGAAAAGGCCTAGGAGTAGGGACGTAGCTAATTTAGTATTAGGTAGAAAATTCTGAGCTTACAGTCATTAAAATGTGATTTTGTGTTTGGTTTGAAGTCTTGCTTTGTGGCAGCAGCTTATTTACACTGCTGACACTGTTTATTTAAACCTGTCATTGCCATAGTGACTAAGTCTCCAGCCTGCCCACCCACGAGCTTGAAAAGCCGCAGTAAGACATTCTGTGAGCCCTGGATCTGGGGAGATAGACACGTTTGAAAGGACAAATTTGAATATGATCTCCTTCTTCCTTGAAGCCAAGGGTTATCAAAGCAGTAGGTAAAGGATATGAATATGAGAAATATCTGTAAGTGAACATTTAAATATATCAATGGCTTGGGCCTATTTAGATATTATATTCAGCTTTACAAGATTTATAATTAAAAATAGTATGTGATTACACAACCCCACCATACCCTCTTTCAACTTTCTCTCAAATAACGAAAAAGACACAAAGAAATAAAAAGCTTGAAATGAAAATGGGAGTTAAACTATGACAAGCATTTTGAAGGACTTGGAACTGATCACAAAGTTGATGAAGCTGGATTGTATGTACTTAACACCGGTAGATCATTTATGATGTACCAAGCAGTCTAAGGAACTTACAAATGTTGACTCATCCAGTCCTGATTAATCCTATTAGGTCAGTGTTATTAACGCCAGTTCAAAACCACACAGCTGATAAGTAGTAGAGCCTGGATTTGAACCCAGATGCTCCAAGTCCATACTCAAAACGAGTATAATCTGCTGCAGTGAGAAGGTAGACTAAGGACTACTGCACGAAACAGAGTTGCCACTATGTTAGCACATCCAAATTGACAAGGATGGCTGGGTGGGGGGGATTACAGGTTTACTATCTGTCTCCCCACAAACCTGCAAGATCCTTGAGGACAAAGACTATGCTGATTTTGTTCTTTTATGTATACTAAGTACCAGGAAAGTGTTCAACTTTTTTTTTTTATTTTTGAATTGGTGGATAAGTGTATGCCTGAATGGTGGCTAAAAAACTGTTTCTAAGACTCCTGGAGCAGAAGTCCAAGGTCAATACCTGGTTGGGTATCTATCCCTCTACTGCATGAGGAGTGCTTCTTACAATTTTAATCAAGTTTATTGTTTTATTTTATGATAGAAGCAGTAGACCAAAGAACATTGAAAACCTGAAAAAGAAAGCAACAAAAATAGAAATATAAAATAGGGGAAAAAATAATAACTCAGTTCATATGAGAAAGACAGAAAAACAGTGACTTAAGTTTTACAATAAGAATTTTAAAAAGATATAAAGAGTTGTGTTCAAATTTCCTAGTAATTAAAATGATTATAATGGGACTTTATTCACCTCTGCTTTTCTAGGTGGGAAGTAGAAGAGAAAATTATAGAGTGTTCAAAGCAGTGTACAGCTCTTGAAACTAAGTTTTGTCATTGTTGGTGAGTGTGAGATTAGGACAGCCCCTGTTATTTTAAGCAGTCACCAAATAAGTCAAGAGAGGGCACCTCATTTGTAAAGTGGAAGATATGGTACAAAGAACACATTTTGGAAATCGGTGGATGTGTGGAAGCAGAAGAGAAACAGCTGAGGAAAGAGGTAGAACCCAATACCTCCCTTGGGTTGCAGAATTCCCCTGACAAGACATAATCCACCTGGATTTCCAAGATGAGGTCAAACAAAGTATGAAAAGAACCATAAATCCTCTTACGTATACCCTGTACTTGAATCCTCACTTTTGTTTCAAGATGAATGCAGGTGTGGTATATATTCTCAGCCCTTGAACATCTGAGAATATGAATTTTGTTGTGTGTAATATCCTTGGGTCACAATGTTTTCATCTAAAACTCTATGGATGTTGCTCTGTCGTCTTCTTGAATGAAGTTGCAGAGAGGGCTGGGGCCAGTGTGATTTTTGTTCCTTTCTAAGTATCCTATTGTTTATTGGTTTGGTTTTTTCTTTATGGACTTTTTTGGGGGGTAGGGGAGCTGGATAATGAGAGTATGTACTTTTCATCATTTGTAATTGAAAAAATTTTTCAGGATTTGTCTAAGTGTGGGTATCTCTTTTTTGTTTTTGCTTATAATAAGGAAAGCTTTTTCAATTTGGATACTCAGGCCATTTTTTCAACTCAAGAAAATTCTCCCATAGTGTATTTAATTATACTTCTATTGCAATTTTTATATCTTTCTTAGAATATCCTACTATGCTAAAGTATTTTTCTGTATTTTTGATACCATACCTATAATTTTCTCTCTCACCATTTCTCTCTATTTTCCTTTTTTTCCTGTATTATGAGTGAGCTTTTAAAGTATGATCTTCACATCAATGAATCAGTTTTCTACTGTATTGATTCTACTCTTTACTAACATCAATCATTGTGGATTTAAAATCTGTCATTACTATTTAATTCTCTTTATATCCTTCCTTATCTTACCACCCATTTTTTAACACTGGCCTGATGTCTTTTATTTCAATCTATTCTCTCCAAGTTGATTTATACTTCTGTTTCAGAGGTAAAGTATTATACATTCTAGGAAGAGTGTCAAATTTATAAAATTATATTCTGGTTTCTGCATCATTTCCAGAGGGCTGCTTTTCTTTTAGTACGGTGATACCTTTCTATTGCTTGATATTATTTTTTAAATAGGAAAATATTTTTTATTTTTGATATTTTATCTGTTTTTCCTTAAGCATGGTATCCAGAGCTGGAGTTTGTCAAATTATGATTTTTGACCTGTTCTTGGTTCTACTCAGTCAACTTTTCAACTGGCAGATCTCCTTCTTAGATCTAGGACTGGATAGCTGTTTGCTGTACACTCTCCTTGGCCCAGTTTTTAGCATCTACAATTTTATGGAATGCCTCTCTCTCTGACATGCTAAAACACATAAAGAAATAATAACTATTGTATTAGCCAGGATTATTTTAATTTATAAAAGGGGAAAATTCAAAATGAATCAAGCAAAAAAGAGCAACAACAATAAAAGGAATTTATTGGGTCATATGATGAAATAACTAAAAAGTAATGGGCATCGGGCATGGCTGAATCCAAGGGTTTAACCTCTACCATCAGGACCCTCTCTTGCATAACTTCTAGATACAAGGTGCCAAGAGAAGATCAATACAGTACAAACATGCTAGTTGCAAAGATGTAAGTTCTCAGATTTAGGAAGCACACTATTCTGCTTTCTACCTGTTGGTATGAAATGGGTATCTAAGCAGTTCCCAGGTAGTCAATAATCAGAGCCAAAATATTCCACCCACCCTATTGAGCAGTAAACATACAGCGAGGTATGGATGACATTTAATTTGAGGATAAGTAAAGAAAATTAAACAGAGAGAGAGAGAAAATATTATCTGCATTACTGAGAGCGAATGTTTATCTCTAAAAATTTACCACAAAGATTGGAAAACGTATATACACAGTACTATTTTGCATTCTCTGTAGGGTACAAAGTAAATAGGATATGAAATTGGGTTAGAAAATCATAAGGATAAAATAAAGCCTGAACTGAAAGTGGAATCTATAAGGGGGAAGAAAAATTTAAGAAGCTCCCCTATAATAAAGGAAAAAGGACAAAGATACAAAAAACAAATAAAGAACAGAAATTAGAGATTGAGAAAATGGCTATGTAAACTTTGAGTTATATGAGACAAGATCTCCTATCCTCGGAGTTATAGATGCACATCCCAGAGGGAGACATCACCAAGGCAATTGCAAAGTAGGCAATTAGCAAGTACAAATTAGCAAGGTAAAGAAACAAGTACAGGGATGATACTTCCCTGAGTTTGAAAACAAAACAACTGAGTATTCCAAGGCTTAGTATGAACAGATACAAATATACAGACACCTACTAGAACTAAACTTTGGAATCACAAGGATAATTTATACATCCTACTGTCAACTACACAGGTAAAAAAGTTGCCCACAAAGGAAGGAAAGTTTGACTAGCAACGGACAACTTTGAGAAATGAAACACTTGCAGATGATAGGAAAGGTGCTACAGAACTTTCAGGGAAGATATCAACCTATGACCTAAAAATTTTATCCAAACCAAATATTTATTCACACATGAAAACATAGAATAACAATTTTAGATACACTTGGCTCAGAAAGTTACGTCTATTTTGCAAATACTACTTAAAGATGCCTTCCAGCCAACTGAATGATGAATTAAAACTCAGAATTTAAAAAAGGGAAAATAGTATCGTTAAAGGACTGGTGTGATGTAAAATTGTTAAATACAGTAAATATTCTAAGTAATTACAGATTTGGATAGAATAATGAAAAAAACATAAAATATTATTGGAACAGAAGCTGTATAAGCTATAAATAAAGATTAGCATAAACTTTCAGGTCTAAACATAAATTATATTAACAAAACTTTTAAATTGAGAAAGTAGGGAATAAAGGTGAAGATAAAGTATTTGAAATTCCTCATGTTAAATTAGGAAAGAAAACAGATTTTAATTTTTGACTTTATCAATGAATTAACTATCATATAACAATCTCTTAAATGAATTTCTTAAAAGCAGCTCACTAGAATGCAAGTTCCATGATTTTTGTGTTCTCTTAACTGATATATCTCAACTGCCAAAACTTCTCTTAGCACATAGTAGGTGTTCAACAAATATCACTTGAGGGCCGGCCCTGTGGCTTAGCGGTTAAGTGCATGTGCTCCACTGCTGGTGGCCCGGGTTCGGATCCCGGGTGCGCACTGATGCACCGCTTCTCCGGCCATGCTGAGGCTGCATCCCACATACAGCAACTAGAAGGATGTTCAGCTATGACATACAACTATCTACTTGGGCTTTGGGGGAAAATAAATAAATAAATAAACATTAAAAAATAAAAAACAAATATCACTTGAATGAATGAATTAATGAACTTAGAGTTAGAAGCACTATGTGTGTGTATGTATATTTACTTTTATAGATTTAGAAATAGTGTACTTACTGGGAAACTAAAAAAAAAAACAACTCTACAGAATTTATATAATAAAAACTAAGAAAATAAAGATAACTGCCAGGAATTACAACCAAGATAAAGAATAAAAAAACTAAAACTAAAGTAAGTGAGGCCAAGCAGAGTAATGATGATAGTAAATATAAATGAGATAAATTCTACTTTTAAAAGATGAAGAATTTCTGACTGGTTAAGAAACAAAATCCAAATACATGCTGATTGCTAGCAACCATAAAAAAATAATACATGTAAAAATCAATGGATGGAAAAGCTTTACAAGGTAAACACAAACTGAAAGCAAGCACTGAGGGCAGTATTAAATTTAGACAAAGTAAAAGTCAGAAAAGAAAATATTAAACAACTTAATTTTTTTAAAGAGGAACATTTTTTGGATCAGACTTACAATCTACAATGAAAACAGTTGTCATGAATCTTTACATGTCAAAGGGAATAACATCAAAACGTAAAACACACCTCTTAGAAATATAACAATTTAAAGAATTAGTTAGGAAACCATTGGTAGAAGCACAATTATTTTAGAAGACTTTTACGTAGCTCTTTGAGCATTTGACAGACTATATAAGAAATGAACATGGGCACAGAGAATTTGAATTACATGATTTGATTACATTTTTGGATTATAGGTTGAATTAATATGTCTATATTGAACCACAAACACCCCATAGAGAACACGAGTTCTTTTCAAGCACCAACGTCGTATTTACCAAAATTCGTCGTATGCCAGGCCTTAAACCTTTATAGATTTCAAAAAGCATATTAGTAACATTCATTCAGTCATTGATTTATTACTATTTATTGAGAGTCCCCTATGAGCCAGCACTCTTCCAAGCATTGGAGACACAACAGTGAACAATACCGACCAACTCCCTGCCTTCTTGGATTTTAATTTTAGGTGGGAGGAGACAGGAATAAGCAAAAAAGCCAGTAAATACATTGTATATCAGATGGTGGGAAGTGCTAGAGAGATAGATAAAAGAGGTTAAGGAGAACTAGGGGTGATGATTTTGGAAGAGTTCACTTTTTTTCTTGCTTTTTTTTTTCCTTTACTTTTGGTCATTTTTCTCAAACCTACTGGGAATTTGGGCTACTCCTAGTTCTGCTCTTTAAGAAAACACTATTTTATTTAGAATTAAGTCTTTCATAATTTTATATAAGCTATCTGACCATAACACAGAGAGTAAGTTAACAAATCCACGCTTTTAATAGGAAAGTCCCAACTATAAATCCTACTTGTAACCACAAAGAACATAAATAAATAAAATAATACCAAGCCCATGAAGGAAGATTTTCCATTTTTAATTAAAATAGGTCCCTTATTTTACTTCTTCTGGGACTTAGGAATTGAACTTATGATGTATCTGACTGGAAAATTTTAAGAGAATAATTGAGTGAAAAACCTAAAAAGGGGTTGTTAAACCACTAAGCTAGAGTCATGTCATCTCACAGAGATACAGAGAGGTACTGGAGTGTGAACAAGGAACTGGATTAAGAAGGATGTGCTCTATTTTGTTCCCTTTTTCTCACCCAGCCCTACTGAAATTAATTATCATCACTCCCTGGGCCTGAGGTCTCAGCAGAGGGGAAAAGTTCAGGGGAAGGGAGATGGAAAGAGTGAGAATAATATACCAAGGAGGAGTAAGGAGGTGCATGATTCTTATTTAATTCTCTGTTTCATTGGTTTACATGTTCTCAAGCATAAATTTCTAATGAATTTGAGAGTGACATTCTCAACCTTCAGGACATACGAAATCTGAGTTCTCAACCCAAGTCAGTGACAAGGTTGAGTGAGAAAATTCAGGTCAAATGCTCTATATGTTGGTTTGATGGTGTGTTAATACTAAACAACACAAAACTAGCCATTGTTAGAATCACAAGACCAATGATTTCCTTTTTTTTACGAAGCCCAGAGGGATGGGATATAAAAGCATGCATCAAAGGGAAGAAATGTGAAGGGAAATCATTTAAAAATTCAAGATATAAGATAATTTGGAGAAGAGAAAATTTTCTTATATATTTTTAAATTGGGGTTATAAACTGTACAATTTTATTTTATATTAATTTGGTACTAAAAGCATAATAGAGTGATTTAGTGTGGAATGACTAAGTTTCATATTCTTTTACTCACATGGAACTTAAAGCAGGTTACTGAGAAGAACTATAGAAAATTAAAGTTTAAATGCCCACATAAAGAATAGAAGGAAAAAGAAACTATATGTCAACATGTCATAGGCAGAACCAAAAATAAGCTAGGAATTAATGTATAATAAATACTGAATGTAATAAATACTGAATTTGCATTATTACTAATGAATTAAATGGCTAAGGTGGTAATGTGACCACTCTTCAGAGGTTTGGTATCCACTAAATGGCATAGTAAGTGCAGAACTCTCTCTGCTGAAATTTCCATATTTGCAAATCATTCCTTCGGCTTAAGAAGATACTCATTTAAATAGTCAGCTATCACTATACCATAAAGCCAAGGAAAGATCAACTTCACAATTTTATAGAGGATTAACCCAGACTTAGAAAGGCAAATCCATTTCTCCAAATAACTACCAGGAAGAGGAACATTTAGGGTGAAGCCAAGATGAGAAAAGAGACAAGTGAGGAGCATGTCAGCACTGGCCAGGCCAGCTTGACTTGGGAGCAGCAGTCCAGTTTGGGATTCTGTGATGATACAAAGGCGTGAGAACCCTGGAGATCAGGATTCATGAGTCTGAGACATCTGGATTGGGGAAGAGCTGCTGTGCCGAGAAGATGAGAACGACCAAGGGCAAAGTCTACGTATCTTACCACTCTTCCAACAGCAGGACTGTTGGCAGCCTGCAATCTTGAGCACTGCAGACACACTGCTTTGAAAAGCTGGGGAGGAGTCTGTTGTCCAGACTACTTACACCCCCTCCCTTTCACCATCAGCACTTTTGGTTTTCATGAGTTAGTCATCCACATCTTCGGCTCCTCAGGCCTTAATTTTCTCATCCCCCTTATAAATCCATCCTTAGCAAGCAGAGTCTTAGAAAGACTCTTATAAACATCAATCCAAAATTAAATTCAATTTGACTAAATGTATATTTTTGAGTACCTCATCCTAGGCACTCTGGGAATATGAAGATGAATAAGATCCAGTCTTTGCAGGTCAGTAAGGGACACAGATCTATAACAAATGTAGCATGAAAAGTATAAAGATAGACGGTGCAGAAAACAGAAAAGTAGCACAGAAAAATGGAGTGATTAATTGGGAGGGGCTAGAGAAGCCTGTCTGGAGGAAATGATATAGCTGTGTTTTGTAGGATAATAAAAAAATGTAACAATAATAAAAGCTAGCGTTTATTGAGTATTTTCTATGTTGTTAGTAGGAGCCATATTATGAAGGATCATATGTGCTATGCTAAAACGCTTATCTTCTAACCTTACACCGTGAGGAGTCAATGCAGGACTTTAACATGCAGGGGGAAATAAGTTTTATGGATCTTCTATCAATTCGGCAGCAACATGTAAGGTATATTGGAGAAGTGAAAGCTAGAAGAAGGGAGTTTATTTTAAAGGCTATTGGATTATATTTAGTGTGGAATGATGTCATCTAAAACTTAAGCCATAATAGTGAGAAGAGAAAGAGTAGATGATTTGTTGCAAATAAATAACAGTTTAATGTGTTACTCTTCAAGTTGTATTTGCATAGTATCAGGGATTACACCTTTACCAAACCAGGACATTTCTGAGAGTGAAAGGGGACTCTATTAACAACTATATTTATTTTTTTTTATTTCTATTTTATTTTGTGTGTGTGTGTGAGGAAGATCAGCCCTGAGCTAACATCCATGCTAATCCTCCTCTTTTTGCTGAGGAAGACTGGCTCTGAGCTAACATCTATTGCCAATCCTCCTCCTTTTTTTCCTCAAAGCCCCAGCAGATAGCTGTATGTCATAGTTGCACATCGTTCTAGTTGTATGTGGGCCGCCGCCTCAGCATGGCCGGAGAAGCGGTACATCGGTGTGCGCCCGGGATCCAAACCCGGGCCGTCAGTAGCAGAGTGCGTGCACTTAACCGCTAAGCCACGGGGCCAGCCCATTAACAATTATATTTAGAGAGGAGGTATAAACTAAGACTATTCTAGGTAACTTTAAATTAGTTTTAAGAAACTGGTGGTACACTGACAGAGAGGTCATTTAGGGGTGAAAAGGAGAGACACATCTCAGAATGCCCAAGATACAAGTGGTCAACTCTTAAGACCTGCCCTGCTGAATCCTAACTCAACCTATTTTTTGGAAAGCCGAGGGCAGATGTACATAATTTTTCAGCTCTATCAGATATAAAGAATCCAACATTTAGAAGCTTCCAGACTTATTGTGACAATTAACTTTTCACTGAGGTGATTTCTCAATACCATGCACATCCCCATGGCTCTAGATTGCTCCTCCTGTGAACATCCCCCAACTCTCTCTGAGATCCTCTGAGTGACAGAGCTAAAGGGGCAGGGTATTCCATTAACCTAGCTGTGCTCTGATTGAGATGGCAGAGTTTCACCAAGTTCTCCTTAGAGCTTGAGCAGTATAAACCTCAGCACCGTGTCAGACATGCTTTTTGGTGTTGCTGCTAGACAGCAAGTTGACACTGAAATGAAAGAATATCAGAAGACATTCTGCAAGAAGGGATGAAATTTCTTCCCTTTTGAATTCATTAGGAAATTTCTTGCCACGTAGATTAGGGATTAAATTAATTTCCATAAGCCAATCATATGCTAATATCTTGGAATACTTTGCTGTGTTTAATAATGTCATTTCCATAGTTTTAAAGGCACTTAAATGACTACAATAGCAGTACATGCCATTGTTGAAGAATTAGAAAAAAGGAAACTATGAAAATGAAAATGCTTATCACCCATAACTTCTTCACCTGAATATCTACTGTTAAATGATAAGTGAATTTCTTGCATTCATATACACAATATGTACAACTTGCATTTGGCTTTTCACTTAAAATTGCTTCAGAAATAATTCCCTACACCATTAAATTCACTTCAAAATATAATATGCAATGACAGGATAAAACTATGTCTTATAAATTTATTTATCATTTATCTATACTTAAACATTTAGATTCATGCCAACATTTCACTAAAACAAGTAATGCCAAGGTGGACACTTTTGTGCACAAATTATTTTTTTCTGTATTCTGATCACCTTTAGATTTTTAGTAGTGAAAACACTGGGGAGAATTCTATTCATATTTTAAGGTAGGTATATATTATGAAATTTCTTTCGAGAAAGTTTATATCACTTTACACACCAATAATAGTGAATGTTGGATCCATACCATTGTATTACTCTTAGCGCTGGTTTTTATAATTTTTGTAATCACCTCTGATAATTTCATGAAGGAAAACGGCATCTCATTTTCTTTTAACCTGTATTTCTGTGCTTTCTTAGTGAGGCTGCCAATTTTCTCATGTTCACAAATACATTTAAGCTTTCTTGATAGAAATACTCAGGGAAATACGTAGGAAAATACTCATCTCAATTCTCAGTTATCTTTTGAAGTTGAATGCAGTGCTTTTACCACTTGATACTTACTCTCCAACAACAAGGTCTCATAACGCACTGAGTAAGGTGCTGTGTGCATAGTAGGTGTTCAACAAAGATCAGGTGAGAGCCTTACTTGCACCTCACTACATTGCCATGTGTGGACAGGTGAGGCCCTCACTTGTAGGAAATCTTGCTAGAAAAATGTATCTGAAGACTAGAGTAAAATGGGAAAAAAAATTTTATGAGAAGGAATTTAAGGACTTTTGTGAACTTCTTTTAATTTATCAGTTTGGGATGAATGTGTTTCTTGTCAAATTAATATCATGCAAGAGTTGAAGGCTCAAGTATATTCTGCTCAAACAGGAGTGGATAGATAGATTCTCATATACAAGCAATAAAAAACAATGTAAAAACCAGGCCTAAGAAATTGTAGTTACCTTCCTACCAAAAGAAATCCTTTTAAAAGTGACATTGCATAATCACAAATACAATAAAATTGAAATTTATTATATTCTTTTGCTTTCTTCTTATGGAAAACTTCCTTAAATTAATTCACCAAAATTCCAATCATATTTTAAAGAGATATAGCAAATCCTACAAATATATATGTCTGCTAGATTTTTTTTTCTTTTTAAGCATTCATTAGCAGGAAACATTTGCCTAAGACAAAGACCTGAAAAAAAGCATATTATGCTTGAAATGAAGCAAACTAAAACAAATGTATCATTTCACTTTCTTTATTTTTGAGATCTAGTAATTTAACATTGGCACAAGTTTGTATACTGAGAGCTTGAGGAGAAGGGGAAAGGGAATAGGGAGGGTGTATATTATGAGTCAAGCTTGATAGCTTGATGTCTATCACAGTCCTATTTTTATATGAGGAAACTGAGACTCACAAATTTCAGAAACTTGCCGGAGATCCCACAGAATGGGAATATGACACTACAGCTTAATTTCTGCAAGGTAATGCCCTCCAGGAAATTATCAATGTCTGCTTTATAATCAATATAATACAATAGTTTACTTACATGATGAATGTTTATATTATTTCTTGGTTCTTACAGAAACCTGGTAGACTACAAACACTGTGTTATTATCTTGTCACTAGATTTGTATAAAAATGCTTATTTGGGGGCAGGGCCTACTCTGAAGAAGAACTGTGAAAAGGAAGGGCACATTTCATGCTGCAGTTTAAAATAAAACTTTTTTCACCTCATGTAGAAAAAGGGCAAATGGAATTTTATTTTCAAGAGCATATCACCATGAAATTATAATGGCAACTATGTAGTTACCCCACGCTGAATAGCACCTATATCACACTTATTTTGTAAAAGATATTTTATGTTCCCCTTCCCTTTACATGCATGGTGAAGAAAATACATTGATGTCTCTAGTTTTGTTTCCTAGCCACTACTGCTTAGTAGGTATCCTGCAAATATGTGTCTTTGGGGATGAAGGTAAATGATTTATGTTAACAGAACCATGATTATACTCATAATTGAGCCAAATTTCTGTTATGTGGGGCTGCATGTCATTTGATTTGCAAAAGTTGTTCCATCTGACTTTAAAGGAAGATACACTTATGATGTATCATTTTAATTTCTTTCATGAGCACTCACCGGAAAAAAGTAGCAAATGATGAGGTTGTTTACTTGTTACAGTAGTGCTCCTCCAAAATCAAATGAACAAAGGTAATCTTAATTTCATGAATCAATTATCTTAATAAATATCTACATAATTAACTGAGGAATTCTCTTTGGAAAACCAATTGAGAAATGATTTCAACGTAGGGAAGTAAAAAGAGAAAAACATGGTAATTCTGAGCTAATGACAAATTTTCTCACCACTATCAAATATGGCATAGGAACTTTCTGAAGTATACGCACAAATATATACCAAAAATCACTTAACTATATAATTTTACTTACATTAGTGCAAATGATGTCACATTTGATTCTATTATTTGTGCTTATACAATGGCCAAATTTAAAGGCATCTAGCCAAGTTATATTTTTAATACACTTGGTATATCTGTATAAGACAAATAAATATTAGATTATGCTAATATTAATTTAAAATGAATAAATATTATGATAATATTAATTTCTTTCTCCATCATCTGTACTTGAAATATAATTCCACTTGAATTAATCAAATAGTGCCATTTAATAAATATTTTTGAAAGACTGTTAAAAATCCAGGTCCCAACACCTGACACATTTGCCACCAGACATCAGTTACTCTTTAGGACATTTTCTTTGCCTTTTTTAGTCAGTTTTCTTAGCTGTAAAATAAACAGGTTGAACTAGATGAATTCTGAGGCTCTCTTTCTGTTATAAAAATTATATTCCTTAAAAAATATGACTGCACTGATAAATTATGAAATAATTGGAAATAAAAGTAAAATAATTATATTAAATGTTCTGACTACCGTGTGCTATAGAAAAATCAAGAAGAGATTAAGGAATTGAAGAGAACTGTGTTTGAATCCCTGCTATAACTCTCATGAGCTCTGTGACCATCTCTAAACCTTTCTGAGCCTTAGATTCCTTGTCTATAAAATAGAGAGGATAGTAAAAATCTTAATTTTTTTTCTCCACTAAGCAGCAAGAATGGGTATTCCCTTGGGTGGCTATTTTTTAGTCTTACAGTTTCACAGGAATTTGGTTAATGAATCTATAGTATTTAAAATTACCTAAGTGTTCAATTAGCTAATTGTACAGGTAATAAACACGGATTTATGTTTTTCACATAAAGTCGATGTGAACCTGGCAGGTAAGTACAAGGATTGCTCATTTCCATTTATAAATTCAAGTGAAGTCTGCAATTAATTCTCATTACTCTTAACAACTTGCCTATTATAAACCTTACTAGACCAGGCCTAGAATTATTTTTAATATTTGAATCACTAAAAGCCAAGGATCCTGTATCTACTTGCTTTCATTTCTTGTATACCAGTAATAAATAACCAGGCATTTAAGATATAGCTTCATTAAAACATGGGCACTCCTTTGCAGCTGGGACCAGTGGAAAAAGTCATCACCTCCAGATCTGAATAATTCCCTGAACTGCCAATTTGGATAGAATGGCCATAATCAGGCAGCCCAAGAAATGGGGGAAATATTCACAAAGGAACATTTCAGCAAGTCACTTCTTCATTTTAGGGTTGTTTTAAATTTTAGTGGATGGTATATAGCACTTCTTAATTAAGTAACAGACATAGAGCACCTGGTTCTTAGATTGTAAGATACTTAAAAAGTAGAGGAAGTAACAATAAAATTCAATGTATCAAGAGTCTAGTAAGAGCTGAGCTCAACAAAAACTAGCCTAAAAGCATCTCATATATTGTCTTTAATAGCACCCCAATGTTACAGCAATATAGAAAGTCACATACAAACTAGAACTTAAAATTACCACTTCTGTCATGCTAATTGAACCAGGAAAAAAAAAAAACCCTACTCTGGAAAAAATCCCTCTCCAACCATGCATGACCTGCTTAATTCTTCATAGTAAGCTATGCCAGGCTCCTGCATTGTATGAGGGATGAATGGTCACAGATACACCCAGATAACCAGGGAGGAATAGCTAATGGTCCATCTCTTCCCTCTATGACTCAGTATGTGTCTTCAATTAGAAACCATATACTTTCTTGGCATTCACAATTATTTCCTAGCTGTGCTCATAAGGAATATCTATGCTTTCTTCATAGCTGAGACAATTCCAGCCATCTGTCTCTTAATCATCTCTTTGAACAGATTTTGATGATACAGGGGATAATTAAGTCTTGGCAGCCATTAGTGTGTTTGAATTTTGTTTCATATAGGAAACACGACATTCAATAGAAAGGAGAAAACTATATGGAAATTTGTGATCATGTCTACTAACTTCTAATAACATAAGATCTTTCTGTTCTTTTGCTGTATTTCATATTGATATTTTTGCTCCAGAAATCTTTTCCTTGACTTATTTTGAATATACCTTGCTGCTCTAGAGTTTAATTATAATGATATAAAACAAAAACAAACAAACAAACAAAGAGATAAAAAACACCCAAAATACCCAAAAAAGTGAAGATGCTGCAGGGTCCTAATTATAAACCTTGTTTATCTCCACCCTTATATTTCTGACTTGCAAGAATAATCTAATAGTATAGGAATAATCCAATAGTACAAGGCATATTGTATCACTTTGGTTATTCATGTGACCAGTTGGTTGGACCAGATGCTGCTTGTTGAATTTTCTCCTCCTCTTGCTTACCACACAAAATGAATGCCCATTAAGCCCTAAGGCAGGAATTCTTTACGTAGGAGCCCTGGAAGAGGTTAGTGTGATCTGAAAATCCTTAAAATTTCAGGCATATTTTTGTTTGTCTGTAGAAAAGGTCATATTTTCCATTAAAGTTTCAAACAAGATTCACAACTCCTGCCTTGGAATTTTTTGAGAATATTATATTGTAACTAACATCTCAGACTACACAGGTAGCTCTTCCCAACCCAGGTATGGAATGAATGAGATACTTAGAACAGTTGTCTTTTTCTGGTCTGGGAGAGGGGAAAAGGGCAAGAGGGACAAGGAAAGAGTCCGTATCAAATCCAAAATCAAAAAATGGGAGGCCGGCCCGTGGCGTAGTGGTTAAGTTCGTGCACTCTGCTTCGGCAGGCCAAGGTTCGCAGATTCAGATCCCGGGCGCAGACATATGCACCACTTGTCAAGCCATGTGGTGGCAGGCATCCCACATATAAAGTAGAGGAAGATGGGCATGGATGTTAGCCCAGGGCCAATCTTCCTCAGCAAAAAGAGGAGGATTGGCAATGGATATTAGCTCAGGGCTAATCTTCCTCACACACACAAAAAAAGGGCTATTACTTGGAAAGTTTGGGTTTTCCTTTTGACTTAACCCCTGAGAAGCTCTCTGAACTTGGACCAATCGATTGTCCCTTCTTGGCCTCAGAGTCTTTATCTCTAAAAAAGAGTGTGTTGGACTATATCCACGATGTTCAAAGCATGTTCCCTGATGTCCTGGGGGTTCTGGAAAAGTATTTCAGTGATCTTCCCAGATGAAAGAATAGTATAAAAAAGTTCAGTTAGCTTCACGCACTTCCTAAAGGGAGAGATAGAGGTGGGAGATGCCAGGTGAGTATATAGGCTTACTTCTTCAAGATAGCAACTTTAAGTTATGTTAGGTGATTCCTTTGGATTTCCATGTTGCATCTTTTTTCGAGATGTTGAAATTGCTCCAATTTCTAGGAGACCATTTTTATATGTGGTATGGTAATTATTAGTTTACAATCCTGTTTCCTCCAGTGGCTTGTAAGTAACTCAGGAAAGGTGTTATTTCTTGTCCATCTGTAGAAAGTTGTTGCTATGTAGAAGGAGAAAGATAAGCAAACAGAAGGTTAAGGAAAATAATTTATGCAGGGGTATGGAAGATGAATTAAATGTTCATGAGACAGATAAGAGATAAGCAGAACCATCAGGATTGTCGTGCAATAATATGCAGTGGGATGGAGAGTTGGGGTTAAAACTGAGAGATATTTAAGAAGTAGAATGTTTACGACTTTATGGCCAACTTGGTAAGAAATAGTAAGAAGTAAGAAGAGTTCAAAATAACTTTCAGACTTCGTATTGGGGTCTTATTAACCAGGAGAGAAAATACAGAAGGAGGAGCAATTTGGGAGGTAACAGTGATTTGTTAAATTATGGTCATGCTGGGGACACCAAATCATGTGACCTTTTTCTGTCTTTGGGTATACTTTGTGATTTGAGATGCAAAATACATTTATTTCTGTGGGCAGCAGTTAGAAAAGTTTGAAAAACATTTCTTAAAGAAGCACACATGAGATATTCAGTTGTCAACAAAATACTTCTGGATCTAGGATACATATTTAGAAGTCAGGAAAAGATGTCTGTCTGCACACGCTGATTTGAGAGGGGCCAGTGGGCAGGTTAGTTGAAGGCAGGTAAGTGGGTGAGATAAGGTAAAGAAATAGTGAGAAGGAAGAAAACCTGGAGAATACCAACATTAAGTGACAGACAGAGGAAAAAGAGAGAGGGAAAGAGACTGGAAAAGTGTCCTAAAAGCTAAGGGAGAAGACCAAGCTCGTTAGGAACTTAATTGCATGTGATACGTTGCTTGGTTTAGTTGCCAAGAAAATTACACAGATTTGAGCTTTCCCTGTAGGAATTTGTCATCAAGGACCAAAAAGACATTGACTAGATTAACGATAAATATAAAAAGCAGAACTGGCACACTGATCTGGCACAAAGGGAGAATAAGCTAGATAAAGCACATATTTAGGTAGCAAGGCAGGGGTAGGAGGAGATGTGGGAGGTGCTGCGAGGGATAAGAACAATGTGAAGTTGTCAGTTCTCCTCTGATCAATGTGAGAACCCTGTTAGAAGAAGGGAAAATATTCTCAGTGATTTACAGAACAGATGTATAAAATCCCTGAAGGAGCGGAGACCGGCTACTCCCCTCTCTGGTAGCGCAAAACATGTAAGAATCTAGGCAAAAAAATTAGATGAAACGTGAGAATTGATTTTGAAAATGTGAAAAAAAGATTAGTGGTATACTTTAAAAAGTAAAATACAACCTTAGAATGGTAAAAGTATAAGGAAAAAAGTTATATTTTCAAATAAACACACTTCCATTTATATCAATTCAACAACTCCATACTGTAAAATAGATACAAACAGCAACTGGGGTGGTCTAATCAACACCCGGGAAGAAACCCGGGAAGAAACGGACGAAAGAAACCAAGCAGTGGTGTGCAGAAGGAGATTACATTTACATGTGTCTTGTGAACCTGAAAAATGGAAGAGAGTTGCAAACTCAGAGAAAAGAAAACTTTGCTTGTCCAAACAGGAATCTTACTGGGCCAGATATATTGACTGAGCTGAATCTAATGAGGTCTTGTGCCAATGCAAAATAGACACCAAACTTAACCTAGGAAACTTTTATTCTAAAAATGATTAAGTGAGAGAGAACCATGTGGATTGTGAAATAAATTATTTGCTTTGAAAGCCACATATTACATCTGTTTACTATATAAAATAATGTGTGCATTGATTTTGGATGGGAGAAGGCTCTGATTTATCAGTTTTCTAAACTTTGAATCAGATTAACTTTTGCCTCTCGAGTCTCCATGTAGAGCAAAAGAATGAACTCTTAACCCTAGAAGTCTTTTGTTAGTTGAAATATTTGCGAAATAAACTGCAAGACATAATTATACAATCTGCTTCTATTGTTGCTAACTATCTAAAAAGCTTCAAATAAAATAAATGCTTGCTGCATAAATTAACATACCATAAAATCAAGCAGACTGTGTCTGTGTATAATGTATGTATGCACTAACCCATTAATGACAAGACTTGTGATTTAAATTATTTGCATACTTGTGTCTACTCATCTCAAAATATTAAAAGATTTAGGACTATAAGTTTAATTCTTCCAGTGAAGGGGGTTGAACATGGTCTCCCCAAAATTCATGTCCACCAGGAACCTCAGAATGTAAATTTATTTAGAAATACGATCTTGGCAGATATAATTCGTTAAGATAAGGTCATACTGGATTAGGGTGGACCCTAAATCCAGTGAATGTGTCTTTATAAAAGAAAAGAGAAGGACATTCAGACACAGTCACAGAGGGGAGGAGGCCATGTGTTGATGGAGGCAGAGATCAGAATGATGCAGCTACAAGCCAAGAAATGCCCAAGATTCCTGGGAGTCACCAGAAGAGGCAAGGAAGGCTCTTCCCTAGAACCTAAGAGGGAGCATGGCCCTGTTGACAACTTGATTTTGAATTTCTAGCCTCTAGAACTTTGAGAGGATAAATTTCTGTTGCTTTAAGCCACTCTGTTTGTGATAATTTGTTACAGCAGACCCAGGAAACTAAGTTCTACCCACTTCTGTAGTAAAGAAAAAGTTACGTACGTTTATGTAACTGCCACTTATCCAGGAATCTGGCTTTTAATAAACGTCAAGGATTGTTCATGACACCAAGAAGTTGAGTGACTTGCCCAAGGTCATTTGATAAATCTGTGTGTTTGCTGTCATTGGAACCCAAGACCACAACCTATGTGGAGTTTTTGTATAGCCACTGTCTCTTGCTGCCTCTGACTTTATGAGGATAATTCTATAGAAAAATCACTCCTATAAATTCTGCTGTCAGTCAGTAGGAGCTGGCAAAGTGCTCGCGCTGATGGCTTTCGTGATTAGAATGCAGGGCAAACAACCCCACACTCTGGCTTATAAAACAAGCTAACGTGTCACCTGCTTCCTCACCTCATCATTTCTAGAATGGTACTTATCTTGCAAGCCACAAAACAGTGCTGATGCCAAGGCCATAAAAAGTATTATATGGTTCTGCCTGCCATCTTTTCAAGGTGGGCTGGCAAAGCAGAGGACCACAGACAGAAAAATGGAGTAATAAAGTTTAAATAGTAGGCAATAATATTAATCTGCTGTGCTGCAGTGCCGATTAAGAGATTGAACCAACTCCCTGCAGTTCTAATTGGATTTTCCTGTGTTTTCTACAACCCTTAGGGCTCTAACTGATAAATCCTATTTTTGCTTGCCATTTATTCCCCATGAACGACTCTATGTAATGGGCTTATCTGTAAAAACACCCAAATACTTGTATTGCCATAGAATTTTTTTGTGGTTTTCATTGCAGATTGCCGGCATGTTACTTTCTAAAAAGCAAGTAATTAATACACTGAATCATTGGGCTAATTGCTGTCTAAATATTTCACATGCATAATAAGACATAAGGCTATAACTCAGGTACTGAGAAGGCACAGTCATATGTAAAGAGATGCCCTAGAAAACCGTATTATGTTAAGACTAGGAAAATAGATCCCCACATCATTATGGATAATCTCTGTGGTAATCAGATGTAAAATGGAAGAGCTGATGTATACACATGTCAGGTATATTTCTCAAATCTGTAAGGCCATTTTCACGTGGTCAATTCACTATGATTTTTGAAATAATGCTATCTTTGTCTGATTTTGTCTTCAAGTGTGTGTGTGTAGCCAAAGAATACTTTTGTCAGGATATTCTGCACATAACGATCTAATCACTGCTTAATTATGATTCCAATAACAACCATGTTAGCTCCAGTTATTAAATTTTTTTTTAATTTTATTTATTTTTTCCCCCAAAGCCCCAGTAGATAGTTGTATGTCATAGCTGCACATCCTTCTAGTTGCATAATTTTATTTATTTATTTATTTATTTATTTATTTATTTATTTATTCCCCCAAAGCCCCAGTAGGTAGTTGTATGTCATAGCTGCACATCCTTCTAGTTGCTGTATGTGGGACGCGGCCTCAGCATGGCCGGAGAAGCAGTGTGTCGGTGCGTGCCCGGGATCCGAACCCGGGCTGCCAGCAGTGGAGCGCACGCACTTAACCACTAAGCCACAGGGCCGGCCCTGCTCCAGTTATTAAACATTAATTATATATTCCTAGGTCTAGATCAGAGATGGAAAGTGTGTGAAATGGGTCCCACTAGGTGCATCTCTGCAGAAGATCTCCATACTAATTTAGAACAAAAATTTTGATTGAGTAGGTCTGCTTGGTTGGTCTGATTTTATCATAGAACTAGTGCTGCTTCTATTTTCCTTCAGTATATTTTTAGTTTTTATTTAGTCCGGTAACACCCCTGAAACTACCTACTTCTGGTGATTCACCCACCAGAACCTCCCTGCAAATTCCCAAACTCAGCTAGGTGCCCAAATTTTCTGCTTCAGACACTCAGGACAAAGTTTCTGTTCTCCAGCTTGTGGTGACCCGCCCTTCAGACTTTGTGGACACCTTAGTCCTGATTGCCAATGAGTTTAGCATCATCTCTCTACCTGGTCCCTTCCTGCTACAGTATCTACTATATTTTCTAACTTCATCCTTCCACTGCCTTCCTGATGGCTCCTACCTGTCTGATCCCTAGTGGCTGCTCTTCTGCCCTAATGCTGACATTTGGAAAAACTGAACTGCAATCTGCAATCCCACTTATTTTCTGATGGTATGTCTTGCTTCTATGCTGTTTCACTTGAACCAAACATCTTCTGACTTTCCTGGTTTTTGCTTCGAACTCTGATTTGTGATTTTTAACCATCTGCATCAACAAACATTTACTGAGCATCTGTCATTTGCCAAAGCATTGGACTATCAGGGATACAAAGGTGAAAAAGACACCATCTCTGTTTTCAAGGAGCTGATGGTTTGTCCAGGATATATCTGTTTTGTTGAACTCCTACTATGTACCAGACAGTTTACATTTAAATCTCACAGCTGTGGTTCTCTAGGCTTGGCAGGCTTGGTAGTCATCTGGAATATTTGCTAAAATGTCAGAGATCTGGGCTGCATTCCAGATTTATTGTATCAGTATCTTCAGGGATGGGGTCTAGGACTCTGCCTAAGCAAGCAACCCCTCTGATTATGTGATTATGTAGCAGATGATCAGAGGATGCTGCCTCAAGAAATACTCTCATAGCAACTCTATGGAGTAGGTTTAATAATCCCCATTTTACAGATAAAGATACTGAAGAGTGGCGGCCAGCCCATGGTGTAGCGGTTAAGTGCGCATGCTCCACTGCTGGCAGCCCGGGTTTGGATCCTGGGTGTGCACCGACACACTGCTTGTCAGGCCATGCTGTGGCAGCATCCCATAGAAAGTGGAGGAAGATAGGCACAGATGTTAGCCCTGAGCCAGTCTTCCTCAGCAAAAAAATAAGAGAAGGATTGGCATGGATGTCAGCTCGGGGCTGATCTTCCTCACACACACACAAAAAAGATACTGAGGAGTGGAAAGTTATGTAACTTTCCCAACTGAAGAGTGGAAGAGGCAGGATCCAAACCCAATCTATATGGCTTGAAAACCCTTGTCATTTCCACTCTACTCCTTCACAAGGCCTCTTACCTGTGTGTTCCCTGTGTCCTTGGTTCCCACTCCAGAGGGGTGTCCCAGACAATCTGTATAATTATGGCACTAGTTAGTACTACCGACAACTGTGATGGTTAACTTTATGTGTCTGCTTGACTGGGCCATGGAGTGCCCAGGCATTTGGCTAAACATTATTCTGGATGTGTCTGCAAGAGTGTTTCTGGATGAGATTAACATTTGAATTGTAGACTGAGTAAAGCAGATTGCCCTCCTGAATGCGGATGGGCCTCCTCTAGTCAACTGAAGACCTGACTAGAGTAAAGGCCAAATAAGAAGGCCTGACTGTTGAGCTGGGATGTTGGGCTTTTCTGGCCTTTGGACTTAGACTGAAACATCGGTTCTTCTTGGGTCTTGAACCTGCTGGTGTTTGGACTGGAACTACGTGTCAACTTTCCTGGGTCTCCAGCTTACAGATTGCCGGTCTCGGGACATCTCAGCTTCCATAATTGCATGAGCCCTTTCCTTACAAAAAAAACTTTTTGTATATATTGGTTCTGTTTCTCTGAAGAACCCTGACTAATACAACAGCATTTGCCAGTATTTTAAAAAATAGGGAACCATTTTCTGGATATTTTGACAAGTTGCCTAAAATAAACTTGGATATTTTGTACTTATTTTAAAGAGGGAAGACTGAGTATGAACAAATATGGCAGAAAATGATCTAGGTCAGAATGAATCATCAGCTGAACATAAACCAGGATTGTTCTGTCAGAACTAGAGCATCATCCCAGTCTCGATAAATGGCAACAACAGCCCAGAGGCAATCCTTCACTTCACGGAACTGATGAAATGCTCCCAAACAATAGAAAATGGGCTACTGTCAGTTAGATCCCTGAACAGAATGGGAAACTTGGGGAATGTCAAGAACCAAGAAACTGCAATTACAATGAAGCCCATGGGGGAAAATAAAGCTTGAGAAATGTAGGTTACTTATCTGATACGAGGATCAGTGAGCAATGCCTCAATTATGGTGTTCTGATGCACTTCTCTTCAAAGTGGTCTTATTTTGAAGGGTCATGTTAGCTCCCATCTCTTTTTCAAAGATGAGGATGCCCCATTTTAAAGCAAGTCCACAGCACGGACTTTTGCTGCAGTACTATTGTGAGGTGATGTTCTCAAGGACATAATCACTGTTTATTGAAAAAGCAACTCTCTGTTTCTGCTGAGAGGCAAAGAAGAAGAGCAGTTGTGCTAGGAAAGATTTTGGTTAAACTAAGAAAAATGTATAAGACTAAGTGAAGTAAGGCAGCATTGTACTTAAACTGCTTCTGATAATCTCTTTCCTATTCCTTAATCTCCCTCAAGGAAAGATGAGGCAGCAATACTGCAAAAAACTGTACTGGGAACATTTTTATTATCTGTCTTAAATCCTCCCTACTGCAATTTTACCTTATTACTCTCGGGAAGGTAAGGGGTGGTCAATGAATGGCATTAGTCATAGTTTTCTTGGTAAGCTATATTCCCCTGGTGGCAGATTCTATTACCATGAATATTCTCATTTTAACCTTGCTTGATTATTTAAAGGGAATTTAAGTGGTATGGATTCAACTTGTCTAAAGCATTAATTTTTCCCATGAAAAAAATGGTGTAAGCCATAAAAGAGCTGTGAGAGGGCCAAAGACAATTTTCTGAGGAAATTATTCATTAATTTGCTTTAAATTGCAAAACTCTGCTTCTAAAGTTCATTTGTCTTCTGGCCCAGGCAAACTTATGAAGTAGGTAAAGTTTGTCTTCCTTACCCCCCTCACTCCTGTAGCTGGCATAATCTTATTGTGCCCTCCTTTCATGCCTGATAGATATACTTATAGAGTCTTCCAGTTGACCAAGGGTTACCCGTTATTACATCTCACTTGGGGCTGCCATACTGGCTTCATTCTATGCTCCTTCACATTTCTTCTCTGCCCTCTCACCCTCTCCCTTTACTTCTTAAAAACTTGTCCACCTCGTGTATCATTTTGTGAGGGTTGTTGCTTCCTGCTAGGTGAGGTCTCACTAACCTGGTAAACAACTTTATGTGTTAATGGAAACCGTACAGTTTGAATTATGTCCCCCCAAAAGATATGCTGATAAGTACTAACCCTCATTACCTAAGAATATGAGCTTATTTGGACATAGGGTCATTGCAGATGTAATTAGTTAACATGAGGTCACATTGGAGTAGGGTGGGCCCTAAATTCAACAAGACTTGGGTCCTTATAAGAAGCAAACATGAGAGGAGAAAACGGCATGAGATGTCAGAGGCAGAGATTGGAGTTATGCTGCTATAAGCTGAGGAATACCTAAGGCTACCAGAAGCTGGAAAAGGCAAGGAAGGATCCTCATCTAGAGGCTTTGGAAGGAGCATGACCTTGTCAACACCTTGTATTCAGGTTTCTAACTTCCAGAACTATAATAGAATAAATTCTTGTTGTTTTAAACAACCAAGTTTGTGGTACCTTGCTATGGCAGCCCTAGGACACTAATACAGAGACTAACTTGGTAAAACATTACTTCTGAATAAATTACATATGTCTATTACAATAAGGCCTTCAGCAATGACATAGCAGAAGCAATATTACTAATGATGTGACTCAGGTACCTGACAGGTCAATGGGAACGGTATTTTGAGATGGAAAGGGATGTGTGACATCTACCAACTACACATGACAGATCTTGATTTCAGGGTTCTCTGAGCTAACCCAGCATCACAACCTGACATCTAAACTATCCTGCGGAACTTCAGCTCCTAAATATTGTGAATACAGAGAAAGACGTGGCCTGGGAGGTAATTATCATTGATTGACAGCCTGAAGTATTTCTTGCTCTTCTCCTGCAATTTTGCTTTTCATACAGTCTTCTGCATTTCAGCAAAGGGCACTTCCATCTACCCATTGCTTAAGGCCAACATAACTGGAAGATGAAAGAACAGAGTTTTTTTCCCCTTGAATCCCCAGCACCTTGCATAGTACATGGTACATAATATGTGTCCAAAAAATATTTGAAAGAATGAATGAAATAAGGATCAGTCTAGACAGCACGAACTGGCTCATCCTCATGACAGGGAGTCACCATTTGTTGTGGTTTCATGTGTTCTGTCCTGGGGGAGCCCTATACCCCTCTGTTTATCTCTCTCATTGTCTCCATGAAGCTTTTTTTTAAAAAAAAACTTAGAATGCAAATCCATTTGCTGACGACAAGGTGTATAAAGGGAGGTATTAGGGAGCCAGTGGGAGGAATCCAGATTCTGGCCTCAGCTTAGCTACTAACCAGATACCCTAACCTGGACAGGGCACAATTTAACAGGAGTTATTAAAAAACACAGTAATGCAATTGAAAGTGGATTGGAAATCCAGTCAAATTGGATTTCTAATCTCTGTCCTGACAAAAACTCACCCTGTGGGGTTGTCATGAATCTCCTCCGGGTCACATTTTTCTCCTCTGAATATTAAGGAGATTTGACTATTTAAGAGGCAGCAAACATAAAACCATTTGGCTCTGTGTGGTGAGGGAGTTTGGAAGAGTGAAAGGAATGGAGGGAGAAGTTGGTCACGCTGGGAGGCTGCAGCAGAAAAGATAAAAACACGATTTTATTTGGAGCCAGTGATTAGTGTAGAAATAGTTTTCTTTTACTGTCCCCCAAGTATATTCATTGGCAACACACTGTCCTTCTGTCAGATTTCCATGGTTTTCTGTGACCTACATTTGCTGTGATGTTTTACTGACTCCTTCATTTGAGTTAGCTGCTTTTTTACGTGCCTCCGAATGCCATCATGAATCACTGAAGCTCCAGACCATCTATCACAGTTACAAGTCGTATAAAAGATGACAATCATCAGTCAAATGTCTTCACTCCGCCTGAAACAAAATTTTCTCAGTACAAAACAAATACTTTCCCTCCTGCTGGATTAGCTAAGATTTATACTCCTACTATGCAAATAGTTCTCAAAGTTTCAGGTGAAGGAAAGCATTCAGTGTCTTGGCTCAATCCTAGTCAGGAGATACAATTTTAAATAGGTATTTCTGCTTTGAAGCTTATCCACAGGCTTCTGGAAGTGTCACGTATTTATTAGTGGGACAGCAAGTGGCACTCTCCGGGCTTAAATATTTCTCCAAAAAGTTCTTAGTTTATGTCTTGAGCATACCAGAAGCCTGTATGATAATTGGTAAATCCAACCATAATTTGTCTCCTAAGCCAAGAAAGAAATGTTATAAAAATAGAAAAATATAAATTGCAATATAGTATAAAATCATTGAATTTTTGAACTGGCAGAAACCCAAGATATGTTCACTGTTAAGTCAGATGATGATTTGAGGTTCAAACTTTAGGTAATTTAACTAGGGAAAACTCCTAATTAATAATAATTGGACCTGAAATTCAGAAGTCTTGACTTTGATTTGAGCTATATGTCAATTCCATCAGATTCTAATAGTTTAAATAATTAAGTGTGGCAGAAACTGCTCATTGCCACTGGAGATTCATTTTTCCCTTCTTTTCCTGATTTTATTCTGGGCATCAATTCATCCAACAAAAAACTACATTTCCCAGGTCAGTTTTAGACAATAACATTTAAGTGTAAGCGTTTGAATTTCTAAGACACTACCATCTTGGACTATAAAATGACCTTTAAGAAGGAACCCAGCTAGGATTATAGACTCCTGAGTCCCTGATAACCATTGTTCCATCTGACTGATCATCTGTGACTTTCTTTTACTTGAGAAACAAATAATCACCTACTTCATAAACCACTGTTATTCTGGGTTTTCTATACTATAAATAGCCAAGACTCAGTCAAACTGTACACTAGGTTATTGCTATACTTAAAAAATAAAAATAAAAAACAACAGAAAGCTTTCTAAAAACTTCGTAACTGAATGTTTTGGAATCTACCATCTTAGATAACCAAAAGGGGCACAAAGGGACCAGTGAGTATGGGTCCATTCTTAAAGATATAAGCATTATCTCAGAAGATAACACTAAAATGTGTGTCCATAAATATGGGAAGTCCTTACAAACACTTTTAATAAGGACCACTGTTGTTGCATGGCAAAGAAGGCTAACAATTCACTAGTATCTGTTTCTATAAGCTAGTTTTACAGCAATTTACTAAGCGTTTCAGAATAACTAATGCAAATCCAGGTAAATAACTGCATAATTCAGAAACTCAATACATGGCAAATATGACGATTCTAAAGAAACAATGAAAATAGTGGGAATGTTTAAATTTTGAGGACATAACAGGCATTGCTTAATTTTATTTCTGAAAATCTGGACTCTGGTTTGTGTTGTTAAAAACAAATAGCAAATATTCTAAAAGACATTCTATTCTCTTCTATAGCTAATTAATTTAGAATAACATCAAAAAAAACCTTAGAGTGAGTCAAAATCTTTTGAGTAATGTCTTAAATGATTTATGGTTAAAGTGCTAAAACAGTGTTTCATAGATATTGTTAATCCTTAAAACAAAAAGCACAAAATTTAAGACAAATAATTGTAAATTAGGTTTGGTAAAATAGCATCACAAAGCCAGGCTTCATCCCTAATCTTAAATCCAAGGGAGACAAACTCTATGAATCATCACCTACAAATGTAATAGTTTTCCAAAGTAAATTGTGACCTTAAAATTATGCATAACTTTTAATTCAATAATTCTTTTAGAAATTTTTCTAAAATGTTAAGAAAAATTATCGAAAACTTGGAAGTAAAGCAGGAAAATGACCTTAGTTCTTTTCAGTATCATTGTTATAACAGGAACACCAAGGATTAAAAAATCATCTAAGAGAATGCAGTTAGATATTTGATGGCAGTGCAGACACTGTGAAGTTACATCTTGACTAGTAGATTTCTCTGGTAGAATAAAATAACCCCAAAAGTTATACTTTTATAGTTATTAAATAGTTTTGTTTCTTAACCTTAGCAAAACCATTCAACATTCTTTTGATTGATTATATACACGTCTGTTCCTCATATACTCCTCTGAACCAGTCTAACAGTCATGGGTCCTTTATTAGTTAATAAGGTGAATAAAATCTTTGACATGTGTTTAATCTTAAACTTATATGAGAGTCCTTTTAACTTTTGGAAAATTACACTTTAAGATAAAAATTAACTATGGATGTGGGCAACTACTTCAGCAGAATTTATGAACACCAAAAATTGCCTACAACTCAAATGGTGCCACATACTCCAAAATGTAAACTATGGTACGGTAATTTTGGAAGAGGGAGACTTATCGAAATTTTTTTCATATTGCTTCTTGTAGGATGAACAATGCCCCCAAGAGATGCCCACAGCCTATTCCCCAGAATTTGGGCATATGTTACCTTACACAGAGAAAGATTGCAGGTGGAATTAAGATGGCTCATTAGCTGACTTTAAGATAATGACATTATCCAGGATTATGCAGGTGGCCTAATGTTATCACAAGAGTCCTTAAATGTGGAAGAGGGAGGCAGAAGAGAAGGTCAGAGTGATGCAGTGTGAGAAGGACTTGGCTAGCCATTGCTTCCTTGGAAGATGGAGGAAGAGGCCATAATCCAGGTAACATGGTTGGCTTCTACAAGCCAGAAAAGGCAAAGAAATGGATTCCCTACCAGAGCCTCCAGAAGGGAATGTCATCTTGCTGACACTTTAATTTTAGCCCAGGGAGACCTGTGTCAGACTTCTAACATGCACAATTGTAAGATAATACCTGTGTTGTTTTATCCCACTACATTTGAGGTAACTTGTTGTAGCATCTATGGAAAACTAATAAACTTCTCTATATTTAAAAATGCCATTTGTAATAAAGGTAGTAGGAGAGTAGAGTTTAGAGCCTCAAGGTCTGAAGGTGGGGGTTGGTAGGGAGAAGGAAAGCGGTACAAAGACTTTGGACTTGGTGTCAGTTCTGCCAATTATTAGCCAAGAGACTGAGGATCTCGTTTTCTTTGGGCCTCAAGCTCTTTCCAGCTTCTAAATTCTATGACGTTTCAGGGCCTCAGAAAATCTAGTCATTGGGGAAAATAGGCAGTGGTCTCCACTGCCACCTTTGCTAACACCAGCTGCCTTCATTAATCCTGCCTACAATACACTTTGAAGGGCACATTAATTTATTCAACAAATATTTGTTGTATACCTACTGTGTGCCAGGTACTCCTCAAGGTGCTGGAGATACAACAGTGGGCAATAGAGACAAAGCCCTTAATCTCATAGATCTTTCACAGTAGAGAAGAGAGGAATACAAGGTAACAAATAAGAAGATAAATATGATAAATTTAGATAGTGATAAATGAAATGAAGAATATCAAACGAGGTGATGTGACAGATAAAAACTGGCACTAGTGTTTGAAGAAGGGGCTGGGGAGTAGAGATGATGTGAATTTTATGGAAGTGATAAATGAGCTCAGACGCAAATGTTAAGGGAGAGCCTGCCAGGTGATGATCTGGGGAAGAATACTCCAGGAAGAGGCAACAGAAAGTCCATAAGATAGGAATGACCTTGGTGGGTCTAGAAAGAGAGATAATGCCAGGGTGCCTAAGGCTTGGTGATCTGGGTGAGGGTAGTAGGAGATGAAAGTAGAGAGGTAGACAGGCACCAGAGTAGCTCCAGTGGGGATATACCAGTGTGGTGAACATCACCCTTCCTCCAGAATGATGATCTGTATACTCAAATAAACACATATTCTCATCTGACCTAACCACTTTATTAGACATTTACCTGCAGGAATATGTCTACCACTGTGTGGTGGAAAGATCCACTGGAAAATACAGGATAAGTACTATTTTCATGGTGACATGTATTGAGAAACAACAAACTGTGATGTTCTTCTATATCCTCATCTGAAGTATGTATAATGCACAGTGCTCAAGATTGCAGTAAGAAAGATATAAGAGAAGCCAGCCCGGTGGTGTAGAGGTTAAGTTCCCCACGTTCCCCTTTGGTGGCCTGGGGGTTGCCGGTTCAGATCCTGGGCACGGACCTGCTCATTGCTCATCAACCCGTGCTGAGGCGGCGCCCCACATAGAAGAGCTACAACTCTACAACTATGATATACAACTATGTACTGGGGCTTTGGGGAGAAAAAAGAAAAAGAGGAAGATTGGCAATAGATGTTAGCACAGGGTCAATCTTCCTCAAAAGAAAAAAAAATACTCTTGAAAAAAAAGAAAGAAAGAAGAGTAATGGTGCAGTCACAGGGAAGGCTGGAGAAAGGATTTAACAATCATCAAAACAACAGTAGCAGCATCTCAGTTAAAAACATAGAATTACTACCTGCTTATATCATTAGGCTATGACACATACATTTCTCCCTGCTGCAAATACACTAAAGACCCTCACAAACACAGAAAAAGGAAGAAAGATGAGTAGTCAGCTCTTTTAGGTCTTCTGCTGACCTCCTTTGGGTCTTCACTGATTGCATTGATGTTCTAGGCACTGTGCTTATCTTCTTGGCTTTCATGATTGATAAATGATCATTCCTTTTTCCCTGTAATGGCACTATCTTTTAATAATGGTACACCTTTGAAGGCAACATATGGATAGGCTATCGGATTTATAAATACAAGCTACTTAAGGCCAGGTATATGCCAGCAATATTAGAGAGGGTTAGGGAACTTTCAGTGAGGACCTAGACTATCTCTGATACCAGACTTAGCTCTCTGAAGCAATGCTGATCAGATTTAAATAAGGTGCTTGAAATGGGGGTCATGTCAGCTACAGTAATGGTGAGTCATCTGCATTGACCTACCATTTGTTTCCTCTTCTTGTTTGAATAAACTCACTGTTGAGCTGTGGTAGCAAATCAGATCACCCAACCCCTGCTCTTTGCTTCACAGATTTAATACAAGTTCTGCTAAGAGAAATAAAGTTTGATCTGATTGAATTCAACCATGTCTCCCTACCTCCCACAGACTACTCTGTGTCTGAAATGAAAATGCAAAGTCAGACTGCCGCTTTCCTTTGGGTGGTCATGCAGGAAGCATAGAATTGGAAATGAATGATATTTTCATGATCTGGAAATAATGGGGAGTGGATGCCCTTTTTATATCATTAATTCATGTCCCTAAAAGGCATTCTTAAGAAGTCTCTGTTAAAAGAAATTGATTTGCCTTTTCTAAGGCTTTGTTTTAAAAAGTGTCAAGAGATTTGAAAAATATAGGCAGTATTCAAAGAAAGCAAAGCAAACACAAGCAATGTTTGCATTATTTACCAATTAGAATTTGGCAGCAGTTCTAGCTTGCATATATTTGAATTAAGAGAAATTCATTCGTACATCTCTAGCAAGAATATTAATTCAACTTTTAGAAGGCCTAGAATGTGCAAATTTCTATGCTTGACACTGTGAAGGGTTCAAAGAAGAAAAAGAGATTATAGTTTGGTGAGGTGGCAAGACATACAAACAAAGAATTATTAATGGTTATGAAAAGGTACAAGCAAATGTCTTTGGGGACAATTATTTTTGAATGTCTTACTTGGAGAATAGGATAAGAAAAGTATCCTGGAGTATAAAATATCCTTATTGTGGAAATTTCTCATAGTCTGTGGCATCCATGTGTAGCAACCATATACATCTGGATTATAATAAAATCCATTCAGTTCACACACTTAGCTTGGCAAGACAATATGAATCAATTTCTTTGTAATAGAAAAAATACTTATTTTATTCCTAATTGAGCTGAGAACAAAATCTCACTTTGCTATATCCCTGTCCTGGTGCATTTGTTGACAGACACGTATTGAGTGCCTACTTCATGCCAGGTCCTGTGCCTATGGCTGGAGAACCTGTGGGGGGTCTCATCCTATGTATGATCTGGGCAGGGCCATTATACCAGGAGATGTAATAGGGGAGTACACTGGCCAAGTATGTTATCTTTATTCATTATTAGTACTTTCCGTTCCCAAATCTTGCCTTCCTCATCATGGATGAGCTAAACAAAACAATGTAGAGTCCTCATGGACCCTCCACATCTCTCATGCCTGAACACTAACCTCCTAGGCCTGAGCACCCAGATATTTCTTATTTACTGTTCTTTTCACTCTTTTCAGACTCCACTTAGTTCTCCAGAAGTATAAACCCTCAAAACATAAGCAGCATTCGGCTTGAAAATCTCTCCACTCTGGAAGAAGAGGAAAGAGGAAGAGAATTCTTAATATCCTTTCACTTTTCCCATAAAAGGGTAAACCAGCAGCCTTGGGGCTGGGCAGGGTTGTTTCAGCCATTGCAAGTCTTTGATGTGTGTGTCTCATTATAATTCTGACAGTGGTCCAGGGTCCAGAGAAAGGGATGATAAGGCAGTACGCAGGCGGTCTCAAACAGACATAGGTTCTCTCAGATAATCTAGGAGGCTCACACCAGGGTTTTTCCAGACCCTGTACGAGGTCTTGCTGGGTAAGTAACGGCATATCTCTGCCTTCTAAAGCCCATCAGTTTCACAAGGATAGGAACATATGGCGCTGCCTGGGTTCTAATGCTCTTTCCCCCTTCCACACAGGTCTTCAGAATGCCAGCTAAGATGGGAAGTCCAGCAAGCAGTTCTCAGCAAAGATCTTAGGATGCCTTATGTTACCAAGAGCTGAAAAGAAAGCCTGGGAAACTCCGGGAGGTAATTTCTATAGGCTTCCAAAGCAGTCTGAGTGAAGAGCAGTGACGGGATGAGTCTAGAACACAAGGTACTCATTCCTTGTCTGGGGGTGGGGGACCTCGGTGGAGAGCAGTGATGAGAGTTCTTGACAAGTGAAGGGTTTGAGGGGAAGCCTATGAGTCAAGGGAAGCAGTGTGAGGCAAAAGAGGGCTCTCTCCAGAAAGATGGTAAGGTGTTCTAGCTAAAACATAATTCACAATTTTGCCAAGGACTGGCCCTGTTTATGTGGTACCTGATATTGCCTCCTTGATCTGGACCTGCCTCCTTGACCTTGGTGGCTGTAAGCTGATATCAGTCCTGAGAACACCATCTGATTTCTCTTCTCTCATCACAGACACAGAGGAGACTGAATGAAGAAAGGAACACGATGCCTCCTCAAGGACCTTGGAAGTCCCTGCTCAGGAGATGATCTGTGAATATTTTGAGAATGCATGCAGCATTTTCTTGATTTGAAATCAAATCATATGTTCTTATTTTTGGTTTGAAACAAATATGGTCATCATATCTGGAGAGTTTTGGTAGACTCATTTGGACTTCAACAAATGAGGTGTTGCTCAGTTGCTCCATTTGTTCTTTTGGGTTCTAGACTGATGAAATTAACCACATGAATTTCCATATCCACTTCATCTATGTTGCTTAAGATAGTTAATAAAAATAATCATGGCCTATTGGGCACTGGGTACCAGGCACTGCACTGAAGCACTTCACACATGTAGTTACCTCAGTAATCCTCACAAGAACCTTCTAAGGTTGAATTTAGAAGTTCTGGGACACAGTCTTTAAAACAGATCCTTCTCTAGAATACATTGTGGAAACATATTAAAATTAAAAGAGCACACGCTTTCTAAGCAGAATTTGTGTTACCCTATTTCCTCTTTAAAAATATATACAACTTATAGTCATCTGAGTATTTTCTATTTAAATGCAAAATCATAGAACTTAGAGAGAGGGACATATCTTCAGGTGACTTAGCTCATTATTTTGCTATTGTGAGACTTAATTTCCAAAGCCTATGTTAGTACAACTTAAAAAGAAATACAGAAAAATTGCACATATGCAGACACTGTGACGACAAAAACATGTAAAAGTCCTGAAGAGTTGAAAACTTTAAAAGTGACTGCCATAATAAGCGTTAAAATATTATTTTCAGTAACTAAAATACGGTTACTTTGATTTTTCAATGTTAACTAAAGTTAAAATTTTCATTTAGTATTAAATTTGGAGAGTTGTACAGACTAGTTATGAAAGAAGCGCTGAAGTAAGAATGAGCAGTGGAATTCTAAACATCTCCATTTTCTTTTTGAAAATTGTAATGATGTAATATTTAGCTTTAACTTCAGGCTAATCGTATTCTGAAAAGGGAATATGACAGAATCAATGTTAAATCTTCAAGTGCTTTGTTTTGAATATCTTAGTTTTCTTAGAAGGAAAATTCAGTGGATTCCTAAGGGTAAAATTACCACAATTATATTTTATGTCACTTGACACATTTGTTGAACACATAAAATGGTTTTTTATTTTGAATTATTTGAAATTAATAAAAGTGCCACAATAATTTGCTAACTATTTGTGTTAAGCACAATTACATAATTTCTGGATCAAAAGACTTTGCAATCACATGATCACGAGATTAGTTTCCTAAATTCCATTTCTGCCAACTCATTGCTGGCTATCACATTTAAATCCTTCTTCAGTAAATCCCTGCAGACTAAGATATTCTATCTGGAGGTGAGTAATCCAGAAGGATTTACAAGTGGCATCTAAAAAAAACCCTGCTTGAAGTTTAGTTAATATGCATTTTAATGTTTTACCTGCCTAGAAATTCAAAAGTTGGAAAGTTGTGGTAGATAGTATACTAAGCAGTCTTGGAGAGGAAAGAATATTCATTTTAACCACCCAAATCGTCATCTATGCAAGTTTTTCTACAGCGTTAGCCATGGAAACGACATAATCTTCTATAATTTATCATGCATAGATAAAAATCCTGCTAATCAGATTACATTTTTGCTTCTTCGTGAGCTAATGCTGTCTCAGAACTTTCACCTCAAACTTCATTATTTAGGGAAAAAAACAACCCTATGCTTAGTGGAGCAAATACCAACAGAATCTGACACACTCCACTTCAGTTACCATTCATGAATAAGTTTATCTTATGAAATCCAGTGACTGATCAGTTGGAACATTCAATAAAGATTTCTTTACATACAGTGGAAATGAAATGAATGCATGCTTTTGCTTAATCAAATTTTAAGCTAAAAACTTTTTTTGGATACACAAAAACTATTTCTCCCTCTGGAAACAAGTCTAGAGTGTTGTGAAATGTTAAAATATATTCATTTGATTTTTTTATTGTTAAAATATGATTCATTGTCCTTAAAGAACAGCAAAACTACTCTGACAGTAGAAGTTATTAAAGACTTGAGCTAATAATATGTTAATTTTATAAAATTTTAAAAGACAAAACAAAAAACCCCATTGTTGTAAAAAAATTAGAGATTTGGAAAAATAATCTATATTCAATTAATATTTACCATCTGATTTAATTTCATTTAAGCAGATACAAGTCTGTTGTCTCTTATGTTTAATTGAAAGATAAAAAAATGTATTTGGGGTGTGAGTTCCTTTCCCTAAAATTGTTACTATTAAATGCTTTGAGAAAAATATCTGTATAATCATTATAATTTTAAAATAACAACTCCAATAGAAGTTCTATATTATCTGAATCAAATTATAATATCTACCCAGGAAGTCTGTTTTGTGTCTGTGTTGCTATGGTAATTTTTTTTTTTAATAAAGAATGATTGGATTAAATCTCTAATAATAACAGAATAGCCACAGCTTTATCATTTAAATCTACAAATTCTGTATAAATATAGTTAATAAAAAATCTGCCTCTTTCAAGATCCTGCTTCATGAGCTACAATTCCACAAGCCCTAGTCTATACCCATGTGAGATGGCATCCTATGTTGGTGATGCTGGAGGAGAAGCAATGGTAGGGTGCTCTCTGATCTTTCATCCACTCCTTCATAGATATCTGGGGACCCTGGAAGTATCAGATCTATATCTGCCTTCTGTAGCTGAAACAGCATGGTTGATGATGGAATTGCAGTGCCCTAGGCAAGAGAAGAAAGTCCTGAGACAAAGCACCACAGGAAAGCATATTTCCAATGGCTTCTCTTTCTCCTAAGATCCATCTGCCTCCAGCTGTCCAAGAACAAATGTGCAACCAACTAATCTGCAGGGGTGAATGCTTACATAACCCTCACCTCCCACTCTCTGCCCACCCCAGGACCTTCCAACAAGAATTAACTATCTCTCAGTGAAGCAAATCCTTAGTAGCAACTGGAATAGTAACCTTTGCCAGACTGCACAGGGGGAGAAAATTACTCCTCTTGTCTAGGTCACTGCAGCATCAGGGAATTTCTGCTAGTCAGGGATGTGAGATGGTGGGTAGACATGGCCAAGAACTCTAATAATCATAGGAGAAGATCTTAAGTGTGTGCTTCAGTAAACAAGCACTTCATATGGACATATCTGTTCAGTGACACATTCAAATCTGTCAAAAAAAAAAAAAAACTTGTAAAGGAAGTGCTTTCTCTTTTATAAGAAAAAAAAAATCCTGAACTTATAACAGAAAAATAAGGGCAATTTACTTGACTGACATGTTTCAGCACTCACTGAGGGCTAAAATCCTGCCCTTTTCCGCTCATGTGCAGCTCACTGACTTCTGTGAGTGCTAACCTCTTATATTACTGTTGCAGATATTTATTCTCGAATAACAGATTTAGGGATGAGTCACGATCAGGTTCTCCTCTACTTCTTCCCTACAGTAACCCAGAATTCTTCATTTGCATCTCTGTTGCCATGGAAAAAGGAACATTCTGAAAAGCAGGCAGGATTATGAGTCTAAGGCAAAGTCTAATAGTAGGGGACAGAGCGAACCCAGGTTGAAAACATACACACATCACGGCTAATATTACAGAAAAATGGCAACTTAAATATCAAGAAAAAGACAATAGAATTCCATTGAATCTCTGACCTTTTAGATAAAATACTTTGAGTTTCAAAACTATTTTTCAGGATTTTTTATCTCTTTTTTTTTAGTAGAAAAACACCCTCATGCTTAGGAATAAAATAGATACGCTATTGTCACCACCTGGTGCACGGCTGGCAGACACAAAAGCCATTATTGTGCACCAAACAGCAGATAATTGGATTCCATCTACACTGTGAACCTGCTAGATCATTAGCAGTCTTTTCATTTGGAAATAGACATGGCTATTTAAGAGAAGAGGGAACAGGAATGAAATACCAAGCCCTCTGTGTTTAGCTTAGGCGGGCAAGAGGGTTTATATTTGGATCCAGGTCATTTTACCCAAATTCCTCAAGTACCATGGGTATTGTGTACAGAGGACATGTTTCAAGGGAGAGAGATAAGAAAAAAGGTAGAGAGATGTCAAGAGATAGGGACATGCCAAAATAGGCAGAAGAGAAGAAAGAAGTAGATTGAGAGCATAATAAGAAAAAGAAAGAAACAGAGAAACAAACGAAAGAGAAAGAAGCATAAGAAAAAAACGAGACAATGATCAGAAAATAAGAAGCAGAGAGAGAAAATGAATGGAAAGAAATCTGAATGAAAAAGAGAACACAAAGGGAAAAAATCTGCCTTTAACAAAAAACTTTACTTAAAAGTCTGGGTGAATTAGGAAAAGGAGAACCATGGAAAGAAAGAAGGGGCAGTGGACAGTTATCATCACCCTAGACTCATCATCTTGTTCTTCTAAATGAGATTTCTTTACCTCACATGATAGGAAAAAGCTTTAGTTGGGAGTGGATGGCAATCGGGGGGGACACGTTTATATATGAGAAATCTCTTTCAATGTTGCCCTCTCCTTTTACATTTAAGCTCTGAGAAGAATTTAAGGATTTTCTGACATCTTGATCCCTACTTCTGGTTGGACCTTATCCATTCAAATTTTCAATCCCTGGATCTCCAGGTTTTAATTTTTAAGCTGCCCATCCACAGGGCGAGCAAGCTGTCAGGGACCTGCACTGCTGAGGAGAGGCCATGTGGTGCAGCAAAGAGAAGGCAGAACTGAGAGGAGGGAGACTCAGAACTGATCTCAGCAGTGCACTAAGCAAAAGAGACCAGGAGAGGCAAGAACAAACTGGAGCCGATTTCTACCCTTGGGACATACACAGTTGCAGACTCAGAGGATACTACTTCTCTGGGGTGAGAAAAAAGGTTATCAGTGCCTTATACTTCATGAGATTGGAATATTTGTGCCTGATGGCTAAAGAGACAAGTCGTCAAAGGAGGGCTAACTAGGTAACTATGGTTCAGTGAATGTCACTTAATTACAATACAGACAAAAATAATTAATGGAAATATAGCTAGTCTCATTATTAATTAAAAAATGCAATAACAACAACAAACAAACACATAGAGACAGAGATTGGATTGGTGGTTACCAGAGGGGAAGGGTGGGGGGGAGGAGGGCAAAAGGGATAATTAGGCATGTGTGTATGGCGATGGATTGTAGTTAGTACTTGGGTGGTGAACATGAGAACATGATGTAATCCATGCAGAATTAGAAGTATAATGATGTACAGCTGAAATTTATACAATGTTATAAACCAATGTTACCACACTAAACAACAACAAAAAAAAGTGAAAAAAAAAACAACAAGAAACAAACAGGAAATAATACAGCACAGAAGAACAACTTTTTCTAGTAGTGTGTTAGTGTGTTGTCTGTTGTTTATGCAGCCCATCCACACATCACCCTATGTCAGGATTTTCCAATAAAAATTCTGAATATGAAAAAAAAATGCAGATAAAAATAAGATCCCAATTTTAAAAATCTGAAAATTTATATAATAATGCCCAATGCTGGGAATAGTGTTACAAAATGAGCATTCTCATATTCTGCCAAGAGGAGTAAAAATTAGCATATCTGTAGAGGCGAAATGCATCAAGGGCTTTGTAAATTTTCACACTCTTTGATTCAATGATTTCCCATCTAGGAATTTATCTCAAGTAAGTAAGATGTACAAAGTATTTATATATAAGGACATATATCATAATATATTTAATGATAACACAAAGTTATAGCTAGCAATAAGAACACAGGCTCAAAAGAGCATCTGGGTTCAATCCCAACCCTGTAGTCACTAGCTCTTTGAGCTTTGGGAAGTTTATCTCCCTAAGCTTTAGTTTCCACTTCTGTAAAATGAGACTTTGTGTAAAGCACTCTGCAGAATGTCTGACACACAGCATGTGCTCAACAAATATTAGGTACTTTATTTTTATTTTCTCTATTATCAATATTACTTATTAACCTAAATGTACAGCAATGTGGGATGGTACATTATATATGATGATCTATTTAATGGAATCATATTTTCATATTTTTGAAGATTAATGATGTATGAAAACAATAATCTACTGACAAAGGCATAGTGCAAAATTACAGGATTTGTCACAATTTTTTATTATATAGTTCATGGACATATGGGTATGTATAACTATCTGCAGAAAGAAAAAAAGGGAAAACGTGAGAATGTTATTACTAGATAGTTCTTGAGATTATAGGTGACATTTTGTGTACTTTCCAAATTTTCTACAGTGGATATGTGTTACTTTTATGATTGGAAAAATACTTTAATAAAATACAATTTTAGAGTAGTTTTCACAACAGAATGCTTTAATACACCCACCTACATACACACGCGATGAAGGTAATTGTTTTGAAGGTTGCAACCACGGATATTTGTGGGATTTTGACTGCCCATAACTATTTCCATTTTCTAATAGCAAGCTCGGTTTTCTTTAGGAAAGGTATGTTGTCCTCATTGACCATAGCCTAGCAGGATTGTATTCCAGTCCCCTCCCTCTTCCAGCCAAGGAAGAAACATGTTACTGAAGCTAGGCTAATTGGGTCCTCCTTTATTAGCATTTTAATCTAGAATTTGAGTAGAGCAGCAAACAGATTGAAAATACTTGGAATTCATTCATTCTGGTATTGCTCCCTTGACCATTCTGTACTTGATATAAACCGTGCCTATTGTTCTGCTTTCCTTCTCCACCAAGATGACTTAGTTCCTGCTAGTTTCCAAGCTTGGTTTTCCAGCCTTCCTGTGATTCTGTGTCCTCCCACTATTGTTCCAATATTTTTCCTTTTGCTTAGGATAGTCAGAGTTATCTTCTGTTGCTCTCAACCAGAGATCACTTCACTTGTACTTAATCTATAGTCTTGAAGAAATGGCTAAAGAAAAACTCATTATCTTAGTAGTGTTGGCTTCAAGACATATAAAGAATTTTGGCTCATCATTAGATCACAACACACACAGTACATTGTTGAAATTTGTCCTGTCTTTTCAATCCTGTGCTCTACTTGTTAAAATTGGATGTGTAACACTTTCTCACCTTCTGTGGGCATGGCCTCCCCAACATTTCAGCAAAGGTGATGGCTAAAAAGGATAGTGATTTTTTTTGCCATCCATGCATCCCCAGTAACAAAAAAAATGTTACAAAAGACTTTGTTCTAAATAGACAGAATGAAATATTCATTAAAAGCACAGACTTTGGGGCTTGACCACCTGAGTTTAATTCCCACTTCTCCGCCTGCAAGCTGAATGACCTTGGGAAAGCTACTTAACCTCCAGTTTTCTTCATCTGTAAAATGGAGACAATAGCAGTTCCTACTTATAAGTTGATGTAAAGATTGGTAAAGTCAACATATTTAAAGCACTCAGGATAGATCCTGGCATATACAAAGTTCTACATGTGTTAGCTATTTTTTTCTATACATTGTAGATCTTGACAACATTGATTATTGGCCACTATTTAAAATTTAACTGATTTATTTTTCGATTTGTTAAGTGCCATATGAATATTTGTTATATAAAATAAATCCAAAAATATTTCTGGGTGCTTTTTGATCTATGATCAGTGAAAATGCTACAGAAAAAAGGTCCATTCTACAAAAGATAGCAAAATTTTAATGAAATAGAAACTTTTGTGCATGAAAGTTAAGATCATTAGCCATGGTAGTTGGTTATAAAAATTTTCTAGGGGCCGGCCCCGTGGCTTAGCAGTTAAGTGTGCGCGCTCCGCTACTGGCGGCCCGGGTTCGGATCCCGGGCGCGCACCGACGCACTGCTTCTCCGGCCATGCTGAGGCCGCATCCCACATACAGCAACTAGAAGGATGTGCAGCTATGACATACAACTATCTACTGGGGTTTTGGGGGAAAAATAAATAAATAAATAAAAAATTAAAAAAAAAAATTTTCTAAACACATCCACATTTTAATTGATAACATTGTATGTAGAGTGTATCCAAGATGAGTAAAACTCAAAATGAAGACTTTTGAAAATGGATCTCAACTTTATTTTAGTTTACAAATGAATGTAAATGAAAACATAAGTATAATTTTGCATAACTATTGGGAGAGCCTAGGAAAGTTGATCTTCAGATTACCTAACAAGTGAATAAAACAAGAGAAAAGTTGATACAGAATTACCCTCCATTTATCAGTAGCTATAAAGTTATGTTAGTCAGCCCTGGTGGTCTAGTGGTTAAGATTCAGTGCTCTCACCAGCATGGCCAGGGTTTCTTTCCCAGTCAGGGAATCCACCACCTGTCTGTTGGTCGTCATACTGTGGCGGCTGCATATTGCTGTGATGCTGAAAGCTATGCCACCAGTATTTCAAATACCAGCAGGGTCACCTATGATGGACAGGTTTCAGTGGAGCTTCCAAACCAGACAGACTAGGAAGAAGGACCTGGCCACCCACTTCTGAAAAAAATTAGTCACGAAAACCCTATGAATAGCAGTGGAACATTGTCTAAGGTGAGAGGATGGCACAAAAAGATTGGGCAGGTTTCCACTCAGCTGTACTCAGAGTCCCTAGGAGTCAGAATCGACTCTATAGCACTAACAACAGCAATAAAGTTGTGTTAGGTTCTGGGGATAAAAATTGAGTATGACAAAATTCTAGATTATAAAAAGTTTAGAGACTATTGCCAGGTACACAACAGGCGTTAGTGAATAAAATGATGCTACTTAAGTGAATGCATTAAATTAATGAAAATCTTTTTAAGAACCAAAGCTTTAAGTTAATTATTGCCAGTCTCTGCCTTTTAGAATACAGTCTATATATACGTTACTGAAGATTCAACTTACAGGTTTAGAGCTGCTGCCTTGCTAGTTAATCCTCATCAACCTTGGCAGAGTATGAGTAGCCCAGTGACCTCCAATATTTGGAGTCTAGGAGTTAGTTTTACTCTCTAGGCCTGGCACTTGATGAACCTGGTATGAGCACAATGAACTGCAGCCTACTCCTAGTCCGTGTGAATGTTTGGCCAATCTATACTAGTCGATTTCCACTGTGACCTCTGATTATACTTCACTTCCCCTGATACAGGCAACTTTGCCTAATCTTTAGCCTGCTTCACTGCTGGTTTCCAAGAGTAGGGCCTTGTTTTCTGTACCCGCCATTCCTTAGTGACATCTCTTCCAACCTAGATGAAATGTGGAATCGAGGTGATGTGGCGTGTCAGGAGAGGGGTACTGCTTGTGCACAGACATTTGGTCTGTCTTGCACAATCAGTAGATTTGACACCTAGAGATTTCTCTAAACCTCCACTAAGTCCAAGTCCAAGTTTAGACTCTGAATTTGGCTTGAGGGAAAATCTCATAGACAAATTAGCTCCCTAATATCTGCAGTGTCTCTTCCTGGTTTATTAATCTGTTTTGTCAGATTGTCTCTTTGAGTGTTAATACAATAAACCGTCAATTATTTATGTCTACTTACTGGAGCTTTTTTAACTTATGTTTTACTGACACAATGTTAAGAATGATGCCTCTGAAATATCATCAAAGATATTTTTAAAAGCTCCATTTTCCAAACAAGAGAGATCATAAACTTGCTTGTGCACTCTATTTTGAACATAAAATTCCAAAAATTATTATATATGATGGGAAGAGAAATAGTCTCAAAGTCAAGACTTCCGTGTTTGGGTCTAGCTGTGATTGGAATAACAATCATGACCTTGAGTAGGTATTGAAACTTTCTGGTCCTCATTTTCATTATTTTTTGAGAGAAAATGTTGTACTTTATTATCAACAAGATTCCTTTCAGTTCTAAAAGGTAATGCTATATCTATTTGTCTATATCTATACACATATATGTATAATTTATTTTTAAAGAATTTAATTCTTTCTCTACAAATAGCTTTGTGATTTTGTACATATTGGTTTGGCTGTAATCTAAATAACTTGATTTAGCTGGAAGCATTGAAAACAAATAGGTGGCTTATATATAAAAGAGAATAATGGAGATTGTTTCTCAAATTTTGATGAAGATTTTGGGCCTTTGGTATGTTGAGAAAAGTTGTAGAAGTGACTCTTACATCAGATTAAGGGATATTGTGCTCTCTTAGTAAAAAAAAACTATATAACAAAAGTAGAGGGGCATCATGATCCAACGAATAGAAACTCCATTTAACCATGGTGTCCTACAGAGTCCCATGGGTAAAAGTAAATGAAGAAAAATGATAAACAAAATGAAACTTATTCTAAGCTCTGGGGTGAATATTGGCTTTTAAATTAATTTTTAAAATAAATTAATAGAACAAATGGAAAATATTTGGGGATAATACCAGAGAAGAATTTTTTAATACATATTTTCTGAACCAAAGCTTAAAAATAGTAATCTTACACAAGATAGCACAGTGGTGCTACTTTTAGAAATGAGAGAGAGATAATCTTTTTGGTTTTCTCTTTATAAAAACAATTATTCATTCTGTCTTCCCATATGCCCATCTACACTATTTTTCCACAGCAGGATGGAATAATGTTAGTCATAACAGTAATTTCCCAAATAATACAATTTCTCCATCTCTCATGAAAACATCATCAAGAGGCACAGGACTGAGACTAGTGGAGTGGTAAGAAGGTTTGGCGTTGTTTTATTGGACCTCTGAGAAAATTCCAACTACCCTTATTCCTGCTGCTGCCTGAAACTTCACAATTCAAAATCCACTTCTTTGGTTTAAGGTCATATATCTCTCACTGAAATGCAACTACTCCTCAAAAGAGTATCATCCTTACGGCAATGATCCCTCTTCCATCTGTGGCGTGGAAGACTGTAACGTGAGAGGAATTTGAGGTAGAGAACATGTAGGGAAGATACTCTGGGGAATCTGAAGAGCAGAGAAATCTAAAGAAAGAGAAGGAGTAGGAAGCAACTACAAGACAGAATTATCCTACAGAATAGTTCAGCCAGCGCTGGCAATGACTAATTCCTGGACAAAGTTTGAAATGTACCCAACTCTCCTTAGCTATAATATGTTATCTTACTTATTCCTTTGTACCAACTGTTATATATCACCTTATAGATGTTTATATGTGGCAGGATATTTTGACATGGTAATTTTGATGAGGCTGTATCAAAATGTAAAATCACCAATTTGCCAATCGATTTCTCTTATGGTCACCCCATCCCCCACTCTCACGTTCTCACTAACCTTCGCCCCATCACTGATTCTCACCCTATATTTGAAACTTCTTCCATTTCTCATCCTACCTGGCACCAGGGGTGTAGGCCAGGGATAATTTATGGATGTCTGCTTTATAACAACTAGGTAAAATGAAAAGAGTGATATTTATTTATTTTTTAGATTGCTTCAAAATGACCCTGGCATCAAAACAGCATGTGTCCCACACTTGCTGGTAAATAATAAATGCTTAGTAAATGTTTTTCAAAAATATGGAAGAATAACTATGTGTGTCTCACCAATTAGATTAAATTCAACTAATGCTTTTTGAATACCTCTTAAGCATTAGACGTTCTCCTGGGCACTGCAGATACAAAAATGAAAAGACAAAGATACTAAACTTCGAGTAGCTTAGTGAGAGGGGCAGACAGTTAATTATATACCAATGAGATAAATGCTTTAACAGTGGTAAGTTTTAAGTGGAACTATTTCTTCTGGGTTTTGAAGGAGGAGTTAAGTTTATGGACAAAGGGGCATAGGACTCTTAGCAGGAGATTAGCAAGAACAAAGACCTAGAGATGTGGAAATGCAAGTCAGTCTGGGGAACAGTGAGCAGTCCTGTGTGGGCAGAGTTGCTGAGGGGGAAGAGAGTGGCAGGAAATGAAGGAAGGAAGGAAAGAAGGTCATAACACATGCTTCTCATTGGCAAATTAAAAAGGAAAAGTTTATTAATTGAGTTCTTCGTGGGAAGCACTTTGAGGAACACATACGACTACATAGCTTTCCCCAGGAGCTTATCGGCCAGTGAGGAAGACAAGAAAAAAACACACAAAAACTAAGCAACAGTAACCATGACAGGAACTACATTTTCTACATTATGTATGTGTTACTCTAGGAGCCTAGTTCAATGCTAAGCCCAGAGCAGACACTTAATAAATGGATATCAAATGTATACAGAAATAAATATATTTGTCCTGTTAACTTATTGAGAACAAAATTCACGAATTATAATAATATCTGAACAGTATCACTGATTTTTATAGTATTTAATCTGCTTTTAAATTGCATCAAAGAGCAATTAGGACAGCAAAGCAACTAGTTGAAAAAGTAATGTTACCCAAAGAAATTTTTAGTCATCAAGTAGGCAAAAAACCCTGGTTACTTGATTGAATTCAATCATTTTTTTTTTTCTTTTTCTTTTTTTTTTTTTTTGTGAGGAGATCAGCCCTGTGCTAACATCCAACAATCCTCCTCTTTTTTTGCTGAGGAAGACGGCCCTGGGATAACATCTGTGCCCATCTTCCTCCACTTTATATGGGACGCCGCCACAGCATGGCTTGCCAAGCAGTGCGTCAGTGCGCGCCCGGGATCCGAACCAGTGAACCCCGGGCCGCTGCAGCGGAGCGCGCGCACTTAACCGCTTGCGCCACCGGGCCGGCCCCTCAATCATTTTTTAAAAACTAAATTTAGAGTAAATAATTTTTCTGTTTAAGATTTTGAATTTTTTAAGATAAAATTTCTCTAATGTGTTTCAAAAATCCTATTACAGCATATCTTTTATCATCTTTTCAAATAAACAATGTTTTTTCACCCTCTGACACTGTCAAAAACAAAACACATATCTGGTCTGTGTATCCTGCTATATGGTCAACACACAATGGAATTTCAGGGGTTTAGACAAAGTAGACTAATGGAAGTATACATATTATTGGCTTCGAATAAGCCGCAGTCATGCTTGTTTGTTTGTTTTAACAAACTTCTGTCAAACAGCATAGACAAGAAGTTCTAATAAACTTCATTTGCAGGATTGAACAAGGAACCCACTGGGAGTAAATTTTATAGGTAGGTGCAATGCTCAAACACTCAGATTATTTTATTTGAAGATAGACTTTGAAACTAAAAAAAAAAGCAAAACTCCAAATCTGAAAGTGTATGTTCAAGCCCCAAAGCCTGGGATATGGCATCTAGGTATTCTTAAAGATTCCACTTCTTGATGCTTTGCTGCAATTGTAATTTTGCTAAGCAGACAATACCTGTCAGCACTTTCTTCATAGCTTGGATGAGGCGGCCTGTTCAAATAAGTATATAAGCACTAGCAAACGACATGTGATTTGTAGTTCCATTTTTGGCAAGAGACACACTTTTCACATAATGATAGGTCATAGAGTTGCAAGCCAGCCTTACTCTTTGATCTCTGTCAAAGGCAAAACTGGGAGCAAAAATAGCGTTGCTCGTTTGTCTTTTCTTATGAGCTATATAATTTGACTAACAGCTTAAAAGGAAGCATGGCTGTACCGCTCCACTATGTACTCATAAACAACTCTATACTGTACTTTGATTATTTCTTTTCACATGTATAACAGAGCAGCGGCCGTGACACCAAATGCTACTTTCTAATAGCAGGTGGAATTTTGATAAAGCAAAATATGTTAGGGAGATCACTATACAGGTCTGCTTATTTGCATAAGAAAATCTCCTTACAATAAACTTGTGGAGACCAGAAAGTGGATTTCTAAGGAAGACTTGATCTGTGAATGGCCCAAACAAGTCTGGCAACTTTGGATTCCTTTCACAATGCATGCCATTTTTACATGTCCAAAGGCTTCTGTTAACGGGAAGAACAAACGTAATATATTGGATGCATGCAGGAAAATAAAAGTTTTATACATATCTGTTATTATATCACTTATTAATATATATAATTATATTATATATACTATATATAAATAATATAAAATATATTAGTAGATATTATATAGATATCTGTTGTATAAATATAAATTTATACAAAATATATAAATATAAAATATATAAATATATCTTTATATAAATAATATATGTAAATTATATATAAATACATAATATATAAATCATACATGTAATAAATAATGTATAAATTAATATACATACAGGTATATATATACATATACACACACATGCACAAAGATATACATATTACTTTCAACGGAAAGAAGAGAGAATAGAATAAAATCTCAGATATCAGAGCTTCCTGCCCCCAATCAAACACTTAATATTTGCTTTTGGAAAGACAGATTTCTGGAAAATCAGTAGCTTTGGCTATATGAAGAGTCAAATATGACATTCCCTAATGACTGCACGTAAAGTAGAGCCTATTTGGACACAGAGAAGGGATTCTGGAAGTGTGTGGATAACACTGAAGTGATGAAAACTTAAGATGGGAACTTATTTAGTTAACAGCTATATACTGCCTACTAATAAATCATGTACACATGTGCAAACCAGCAACTGTATGTAATCATGAATAAATTTCTTCTTAAATATGTATATATGCATAAATGAATATATTAACGGTTGGAATAAAATGATCTTCGTGAACATAATCTATATTAAAAATGTCTTATGTTTTTATAATTAAAAAATACTTTATTGTTAATATTAAACAAACTTCATAGATAAATCACAAAGGACAATTGTACTTCCCTGAGCACCTTAAAAAGTCGCATGTTTTCATTTTTTTCTAAAACTAAAAATGAACCATTGGTCACCTTTTCCAATACTGTAAGTTTTACAATAAGATGAGTGTCAGCTGATCAGCAGGTTTGTTTTCTTTGCTTTTTAAATTGTCCAAAATTCTGGTAGCTGCTGTCTCTGCACTTGTCATTTTCCTTTTTTAAAAACATATGGAGCAAATGCTGCATTTGAAACCACAAACAGAAGAGTCTAAAACTCTTATTCACAACGCTTCTTAAATACAACTCCACAAAGTAGGACATGTGCTTTCTAAATGATATAATAATTCACTTTTCAAAACTGAGTTGTGGCACAGCGCTCAAGTGTTGTACCTTTTCTCCTCTTCAGTCCCAAGTGGCATCATGCTCTCATTATTGAATCCTCCTGATATTTAAGTAACCTGCTATAAATTGGCTTCCCTCTCAGCCTAATAACTTGGAGACTTTTTGTAAAACAATTGTAATATTAAAATTCAGACAAGTGACCCAAAAATGGCCGTAGAGGGCAGGCCTGCAATTTCCTGATTCGCACTTTCCTTATTCCCTCATTTGTTGTTTCGCAACATCAATTTTTATACTGTTGCTGTTTTATCCTGGTGAAATGGTTGTTGAATTTTAATGAACTGTCTCCCTTTGACAAATAAGTTATTGTTTGATACATTACATCAGGGATATAGAGAATAAACTGCTTATGGATACCAGATATTTGGGTAAAATACACTTATATAATACTAGACTATTAGTGTAATGAGTTCTATTAGTTGTAAAAAAGATGATACACAGCAGATTTTGAAACATGCTGAAGCAAGATGGACACATACCTAATTTAAATCGCACTACCTCAAACAAAATGGCAAGTATTCTCACATTATATAACTTGAATTTTTTTCCTTTGTTATGATGCTAGGAAAAATTTCACTTTCATGAAATAGATTTGAAGGATGGGGAAACTTTTTCTTATTATTAACATTACTCGAATAGGGTGGTTGTTGAATGCACGACTAATGAAATAAAATAGGTGTCGAAGAGTCATTAAAGACTGGAGATATGTAATAAAGTAGTGTAATAAAGTATGTAGGTACATACGTAATAAAACAATAAAACTGGAGTTGTGTTCTCCTTTCCCCATAATGCTTCCATCCCACCAGGAAAGGGTGGTATTTTTTCTTTCATATGAGGGCACAGGGCTTGGATTAAAAGTACTCTTTGCTCTGTGTCTTCCATTCAGACTTGATTTCAAAATAATTTACCCAGACACTGTTACAGGAAAGGAAAACATTTAAAACAAACTCCCACATATTCAGAAGCTAAATGGCCCAAAGGTTCAAATACCCACACTTTAAAAATATTATTATATGCTAATTACGTGCATGATGATGAGGCACTTCAAGATTCTGAAGTGCCTTTCTAATCATTGTTGAAAGAGGAAATTGTATTTGGTATGACTTTAATGTTAAGTGTATGTGTGATATTTTATTCTAGCTATAGTAAAAACTCACATACTCTAAGTATAATAATTTTCTCCTAACAAGAATATTTAATTACCATTGTTATAAGATGGTGATTAAGAACCCTGCTGGCTCTTTGAAGTGAGCTTGAGTCCATTCTCTGTTCTACCACTGACTAGCTTTGTAAACCTGGGCAATGAGCCAAGATTCTTTAAGCCTCGGTTTTCTCATCTGGAAAATAGGATAACCAAACCTACAACTTCCTGTTGTTGTTTTGAGGATAAGTGATACAATGAAGATCCAATAAATAGAACACATGATGGGTTTATAAATAGAATTAGTTGTTGTTGTTCTTGTTAATTAGGACTGGGGAGGCGGTTTAGTGAGGTGGTTAACAGCATGGACTTTGGAGACAGACAGACTTGGGTTCCAGTCCTGGTCTTGCTGTTTCCTTGCTGTATGATCTTTGACATTCTTTCTAAGATTTCTAACTCTGAATTTCCTCCAGTGTAGCAGGGAGCTTACAATAGTTCCTGTTTCATAGGATTGTTGTGAGGATTAAATAAAATGACACATGAAAAGTACATACTGTACTAGCTGGAACATAGCAACTATCCAATGAACGGTAGTTCATGTTTTTAATGTCATTGTTATTATTTTTACTATTATTGGTTATTATTTTATACCTTTTCATTTCTCCAAGCATTCTGAGTGAACCAATACTTATTTTATACAAATTCAATATACCATATTTCATAAATATACAAAATACAAAACTAAATACCAGAAAAAATATCCAAAAGAACCTTAGAAAAGCATTAAGTGCTATACAAACATGTGGTGATGTTATCATGAATGTTATTTTTATTACTAAAATTATTCTCTAGCTGTTAGTTCTACCTTCAAAACTTTATTCTCTTTGAGAAATGTCATTTAAGTATTTATAGAACTCAAACAGCTATTTTAAAAAGTTATTTTACAGGTCTTTTAATTTTACTATTGGATAAACACTAGAATATATTCATTCAATAATATGTTGATTGATTCATTCATTCAATAAATATGTAATAAGTATCTACTATGCGCTAAGAGCTGTGCTTAGTGTGGAGGATACAAGAGTAACAGAAGCACAGACCCTGGCATCTAGAGGAAGCCCACTATCTCAGCAAACCCACAATACTACTTCCACCAGTGAGAAAACCATGGTGGAGGCTGAGACAAGGAGAGATTCTCCCAGAAGCTCATCAAATCAAGGTGTGGCTAGGAATGGTTAATGTCATAATTCCTGACTTCCAAGAAGCTCTCCAGTTAGAGACCAGATCCTAAAGTCTGCAGGCTTTTTTGGGGCGCTGTTGGATTTGCTTGACCCCCTGTTATGGCTGCCAAATTTCCTAAGGAGCTCCGTGCTTTCAAATCCCCAACCTTCTGATCTGAGCTAGTAAGCATGTCACTAGGATTTAAGGTTGTTCTCTCTGGCTGCTGCTCTGGTTACCAGATGAGAATAAAATAACCATTAACTTCACTGCCAGAACAGTGTTTAAGACAGGATGAACCATGAAGGAACAGACCTGATGTGGGACATCAAGGACGGCTACTCCACACACAGCCCTCACTGAGTTCTTGCCCTGGAGCCGCCTTTTTTCACCCCCACCAGCCCCCGCCATGATCTGTTTGTACATATTTTCCTCTACTAGTTCAATTATTCCTAGGAGGGTAGAGACTGTTTGTGTTTGCGTCATCCCTCCCCAAGGTACCTAGCGTGGTGCTTCATACACTGTAGGCACTCGATATTTAGATAAATATAATTATTCTGAAAATTAATAATCTACACCAAATCTCCTGGCCCTTTGAATCATTGTGTATATAGTCAGTGCCCTTCTTCTCACACCTGTTCTTGCATTTCCCACATCTAAATCCTACCAATCTTTCAGTCTCAGATAAAACTCAGGCAATCCAACAGCAAAAGAATCATCTCTCTAAACTCTGAAAACATTTTGCTTTGGGCCAGGTACTGCCATAGCTCTGGCTATGCATGCCAGAGACAGAACAATGTTAAGGTATGCGCATGCTTGGATGCTCTCACCCTCCACCAGAGGGGTTGGCTTTATTCAGATTATAGCTCAATAATCTGGAGACAAAAATCATTATTATTCATTTTGCACACGAGGAAAGCAAATCTCAGAGTGGTTAATGCATCTTGTCTAATGTCACACAGCTCCTAATATGGGAGTCAAGATACAAATCCACGGCTGCTTTCCCAGGACTGTGCTCTAAACCATTGGTACTAAACTTATTAATTTTTGCTGTGTAACTATTGTGTATATATCTTATGTTCCAAAAGAGATCATATTCTTAGAGTTCACGTTCATGCATGATTTACCTTTATATCCCTCAAAGCACTTAGAACATGGTCTTGCATAGTAAGAGCTCAACAACTGTCCTTGAAATTACTATGTCTAATTTAAGCATTAACAGTCAAATAAAGACCTGTTTTCTTATTGACCCCTGAGCCACCTGGAGGAAGAAAAAAAGGTAAAGATTGCAGCCAAACTTGGCACTTCGCAAGGGAGAAGTAAAAACAATCCCTTCTGAATTGACAGGGTGAAAAAACTATGCTCGAGCAGCAGCGGTGCCTGGCAAATAGAAGCCAAACTCTAATCTATCAGAAATGATAAATTGGGTAAGCTAGTCAACATGCTAGGTCTGAAGCAGAAGCATTAGGCAAAACTCCTGCAATTTGTTCTGATTAGTCTTTGGTGACATTTTTATCCCTGCATACTGTTAACCACCTACCAGGAGAAAGTAAAAGAAACTCCATTCCACTCTTTTAAGGTCACAGAAATTTTAAAAGAAAATAGTGAAAGAGCCAAAGAGGCTGAAACCAAATTTAAAACTAAAAGCAATGAGATTGTATAGAACAACAAGTGGGGGACGGAGAGCAAAAAGCAATTGTGATTTTGTTTTAGGAAGAGTTATTTGAAATAACAGGTTTCTCAAGCACAAGGTGTAAATGCACACAAGGTACATGTTGCAGAATGCTTTATTGATGATAACCACTTAGTGCCTTTGCAATGGCTATCTTTCCTTTCTGAACATCAACTCTGCTAGCTTTATTAAAATAGTAATTTCCTGTTTTATCATTCATTTCACTTATCCAATAAACATTTATTAAGTGCCTCCTATGTCCTAGGCTTTATGTTAGGAACTGGAGATACAGTGAGATTAAAACTCCCTGTTCTCAAGGAGGTCACAGTCTAGTCTATAGAGACTAAGATATAATTAAGACAGCACAATATAAGGGGACAAATGCAGTATAAAACATAAATACATCAATAACACAGAGCATCAGGGGCCAGCCTGGTAGTGTAGTGGTTAAGTTTGCATGCTCTGCTTTGGCAGCCTGGGGTTGGCAGGTTTGGATCCTGGGCACGGACCTACACTGCTCATCAAGCCATGCTGTGGCGGCATCCCATATACAAAGTACAGGAAGATGGGCACAGATGTTAGCTCAGGGCCAATCTTCTTTACCAAAAAAATTAATAAATAAACAATACAGAGCATCAGTATTTCACCAGATTTTTTGGTTAATTTCTATTCTAGGCCACCATTACCAATAATTTTTTAAAAGTAAACTCCATTCATGCCACACTATTTTCTCTTCTCACCTTTCAATACTTATCTTTAAGTGCCATTAAAAACTGTAACTTTTTCATGGGTCTAATATTTATATTCATTACCTTGTCAAATACACACCAGGATCTACTCAGATTTGACCATTCATTCATTCATTCAACGAAACTTTATTGAATACATACCACGATTGAATATGCTGAGGTATATGGATGATAATGCACAACTCTTTCCCTTAAGAAGCTGATAGTCTAGAACTGCACTGATACAGTAACCACTAGCCACATATGGTTACTTAAATTTTAATCTATTAAAATTCAACAAAATAAAAAATTCAGTTCCTCTGTAACATTAGTCACATTTCAAGTGCTCAGTGGCCAACGTGGTTAGAGGCTCTTGTATTGGACAGTGCAGATGTATTTTCATCATCATAGAATATTCTATAGGACAGTGCTGGCTTAGAATATGTGTGGGAGGGGTAGTAGTGAAGTTGGCAGGATGATTATATAAAATTATGGCCTATGGAGAGAATTGATAATAGATGTACAGAGTGTGAAGGAAGGTTGAGGATCTGGAAAGGCTTCACAGAGTCAGTAACACTTGGGTCTCAATGGATGAAATCAAGTGAGTTCAGAGAGGCTTAAAACAGCACAACACAGTTCACAGAGGTGAACTATGAAGCAGGGCCTTCGAATACAGTTGAGCAGGTGGTGCATGTCCCAATTCTAAAGGGTCCCATTCATATCTTATTTGTGCTACAGGCGCCTGGCTGTGTACTATACTCATTCCTGCCTCTGGATCTATGATTGTGCACTTTCCTGAATCTGGAGAGCTTTATATCTCTTTACATTTCTTCACTCCGCACTTTACTTCATGTCTAGTTTCTCCTGAAGTCTTTTTGATCTTTTTATCTCCAACTCATAAGACCAAGCCTGAGTTGTAGAGCTTCTCAACACTGAATCCCAACAGCAACTTCATTCTGAGCTACACCATAGAGCTTATATCCTGGCTTCCATGGTTCCTCACTGTTCCCATTGTTGGTCTTGTCTTCTGACTACATTTCAATGCCCAGGAAGGTAGGCAGGGTCCACTTCCTCTGTTTCTTCTATTTCCCTCAGTCTCATGCTCAGCATACAGGTAGATGCTCTGATTGATATGGTAGCTAGCCATAATTCATTTTTATTCAACTTCCATACATATTGAACTTACAACTCAGTAGGCACTCTAAAGTCCTAGAGATAAAAATATAAAAATGAAAGGTGATATAGAAAAGTACTGTTATGGGCCGGCCCCGTGGCTTAGTGGTTAAGTGCGTGCGCTCCGCTGCTGGCGGCCCCGGGGTTAGGATTCCAGGCGTGCACCGACGCACCGCTTCTCTGGCCATGCTGAGGCCGCGTCCCACATACAGCAACTAGAAGGATGTGCAGTTATGACATACAACTATCTACTGGGGCTTTGGGGGGAAAAATAAATAAATAAATAAAATTAAAGAAAAGTACTGTTATAATTTTTGGAAGAAAATTAAATTACATGTATTTAATTGCTATAGAAGAATGATTTGAAGTAATCCTGAGGTTAATTCTTCTGTAATGTGACACTATTCTTTACAATATGAATAATCGCCCATTGATATTTCGATTTATATTACCTTTTGGTTTAGTGTTTTTTTGTTTTGGGTGAGATATACCAAATACTTTAAATCATCTTACTCCTTGCCAAGTTCCTCTTATATTAATGATGTAAAATTTCTGAGTAACAATAATTCTGATAATATAATTTATCCAGTGTAAATGACAGGTAATCTTTTAAACTTTTCATGTTTGACCGCTTATCACTTTGCCTAGTGTTTTTGACTTTTATATTTTTCTATTGAGCGGTAGTCTAGAAAAGATGCTAAAATTATTCTTTTCCCTTACCGATATGGTCATTTATGTGGCTTTCTCATGAGTTGCTATGGGGCATGATTTATTTTTATTCAGGATCATCTTTGAATTGCTCCCTGACTTTCAAGGTTGAGGTTCGCTTTCAACTGAAAAATAATAATTCACATATGTTGCCTATAAGCACAGTCACACCATCTGTAAATAGGAGGAACATTGACTGTTCTCACCATGAGACCTTTCATTTCAGGTCAATCCAATATCTGAGACACAACTTCCAGGACCAGGGCAAATAACGAAGTGACTTGGAAAGAAGGCATCTTCACACACTTTCCTGTCTTTTCTGCTGATTTCTGAAGATGGGCTAAAATTTGCTAGGATTTTTTAGGGCAGCTTAAGTTACGAATGTTGTGTGCATGTGTGCACGTGTGTCTGTGCATGCACAGGGGAGCAGAGACTTAACGTGTAAGTAATAAATATCTGTTTTCCCCCTCCTCAGTGCAGTGTTTCTCAGCATTTTTCTCCTCTCTTTTCTTTCTCCTGCCCTTTCACCCCAACATTTACTTCCTCAGATATTGAAATGTGATCACAATACGCATTGGTTTTATTTATTCATGCTGTCATAAATTATTTTTCAGTGAGTAGAGATATTTGAGTAAGTAACTATTAAGGATTTGTTCACCCATTCATTCTTTTAATCAATAGTCATTGAGGCACCTTCTGTATTTAGAAGATGCAAACAAAGATGAGATTCAGATCCTTCCAAACAGAGGCTTATATGGGAGTGATGGCATCAGTGGAAATAAATAGAAGGCGGCAATAATGTGTTAAGTGCTGTGGAACTACAAAAGACATTGAAATACCTAACTCCGCCTGGCCAAGTCAAGGCAGGCTGCGGGAGAAGGGGAGTTTCCTCTGAAGGATGGGTACACTTTGCCTAATAGGCAACGGGAACAGGGCTTTTCTGGCCAAGGTGGCAGTCTGTGAAAGCAGAGGTAGGAAAGCACGTGGTAAAGACCAGGCGAATGCAGGTTGCATGTGGTGGAAGTGGTGGAGAGTGAGGCTGGAGAGCTGGGCAGGGCTGGTGTGGGAAGAAAGGGGTTGGCAGAAAGAGCAGCAGTGTGATTGTGCCAGGGAGATTCAGGAAGGCTTTAGAAAGGGTATGAGATATGAGCCAAGTCTTAAAAATTGTCTAGGAATAGGGTATGGACATCTTCTCAGCTTACATTCTTCTCTCAACATTGAGAGTTTTTTATTATATCTCCTACTGCCTCCCTGAAGCCTGCCTGCCATTAGAATCTTCTCTATGATGCCACTCTAAGGCACTTAATGGGTTTTAATATCTTTCTACTCAAAGGGTGGTCCATAGACCAGCAGCACATGCATCGCCTGGGAACTTGTTAGAAATGCAAAATCTCAGGCATCACCCAGGACCTACTGAATCTATACTTTAGTAAGATCTCCAGGTGATTTGTATGCACGATGCACTTTGAGGAGCACTTTTTCATGGTTTTCCATGCCCACATTATAGTGTTGTGAGGGGAGAGTGGTAGCTTCTATGCTCTGCTTCTTCTGACTCTCCCAAAGCACACACTAGCGCATATTGTAAGTGGCCAGCAGGTACTTGCTAGTTGATTTATTTTCAAAATAAGAGTGTTACTTTAAACAATTCAACCATTTCAATTTAATAGACATTTATTGCAACTGGGAGACCAGTTAAGAGGTTATTGCAATATTGTCTAGGTGAAAAATGAGGCACTGTATTAAGGCAATGATAGCAGAGATAAAAAAAGGAGTGGCAATGGAAAAGAAACATTTAGAAGGAAAGATTGGTAGGTTCTGCTAATTATAGATATGAAAAGTAAAGGTGAGACAAAGTACAGGATATGTGGATGAGATGAGTACAATCACTTACTGTTTTACTGGCCAACTGAAGATTAGATGAGATTCCAAGTTTATTCAGACGTCCTTTCTACATTTTTCTATTTTTGTTTCTCCCAGTTGACAAATATTTATTGAGTCAGTGCCTTCTATAGGGCAGGCTCTGTTCCAGGTATTGTAGATAAAAAGGCTCATCTGATATTATTTGGTCTTTGCCCTCAAGGAATTTACAGTCTAATGGAGGAGGTAGGAAAACAAGCTGGCAACCGAAATAAAATGAAATAAGTTCTGTGATAAAGGTAACAGCAATGGGCTGCGTGGCCCTGAGGAGGAGTGCTTAATTTAGATTTGGGATGGGTGGTTTCAGAAAACGCTTCTCAGAAAAGGGGACTCCCGCAACGAGCCTTCAAGACCTAATAAATAGCCAGGTATGTGTGCATATGCTCAGTGGATAAGAAGGGAGGGTGGGGTGGAGTTCCAGGCACAAAGGAAACCATGTAGAGAAGGCCTGGGAGTGTGAGCCTAGATGGTTTATTCAGTAAATTTATGTTGTTCCATGTGGCAGCAGTATGCAGTGCCAAGAGGAGGTTTGCTATATTGAAAAATACGGGTAAATAATGTTATGAAGTGTCACTGATCTGGTTATTGCAGATCAAGGTACACAGTAATTTCTTGCAAACCATGTCTCCCACATGGAAAACACGGCACTTAGTGATATCTTCACTCCTTGTCTGCAAGGAAGTAAAGCAAATTTAAATCTGTTTTCCCTGCATTTTGATCACTTGTTAGAATCCTGCTGATCTTTCAAAACCCATCTAAATACTTCTTTTTTTTTTAAAGAAGCTAACCCATATTCTTTCTCCCTTTTCTATAGTTCCAAGGTTTTTGTACCTCCTTATTCATGGACTGCCCTTTCCTTTGCTTATAGTCTGAGTTTTCTATTTGCTTTCAATAACCAGGAACTCCAGAATATTATCTTCTTTATCTTTATAAACATCTTAGTCATTGACATCATGCTTGATACAGAGTAGGTGCTCAAAGAATAGATTTATTATCTCAAACAAATTAACTGGATTCTTAATTATTGAACTAGGTAGATAATTGATGATGAAGGTGAGAGTTATCAACTTAATAAGAATAAAATCAAAAGTAAGCCTTTTCTCCAAAGTTGCTTCATTTGTATAAATCATTAGTAATACTATTAAGCTTTAAGGGGGAAAAGATTAGCAACTTTTGCCCCTCATTAAAGACATTTGTACCCCGTAAAATATTTCTGGACTCTACATCTGCTCTTGCTATACTTGTGTGACATTTTTCTATAAACAGCTCAAAAATGAATTTGCACTTGTTAATTTTCTTTGTTAGCTAACTGCAATCATGCAGCTAGGTCAGTTTCACACTAAAATTGGACAACACTTTGTAGCCTACAGGAAAGAGAAAGAGGGATAAAGCTACAAACTTTCAATCACTGGTGATTTCTTTTTGTGAGGGAAGGATTGCCAGCGATACTGGTCTCCTTGATGTTTTACTCTCATCTCCCTAATGTATGCTAAAAGGCACTCTCACTTTTGCATTCTGTTTAATTTTTCTTTCATCTCTAACTCTTCTGTGACTCCTTTGCCTCCTTACTAAATTGAAAGAAGGGGCCGCGTTCTTTTCCTATAGAAATGGCAGCAGGGGGTATAAATAGTGCTTGACGGCTCTTTTATTTTATTTTATTAAAGAAAAATAGATGGTCTCACTGAATCAGGTTGGGATTATATTGCTATAACTCTGTCACTCTTTTAGAAAGAATGTCCCTCCCAATCTAGGGCACCATAAATGATTAGCTGTGAGCACAGATCAAAAGCTGTCACTATGTGGGTTCAATGGGAGGAGGTCACACGTTGAAAGAATGTATCAGAGGGTGGCCTTAGGGATGTTGCTCCTTAGAAATGGTTTTCTAATTAAAACTCTATTTTTAAACTATTCAGGACCTTGTGAGAATTCTGAGATCACATTCGGATAGCAATCTTAGGGTAATACCCCCAGAAACGTTCCATTTCTCTAGAGTTGAAATATACCCATTTGTCTAAAGCAGTGTATACTACTCTGGCTTTGCAATGGACTATGCATTGTCCCCCTTCCTCTCAAGGGTTGACATGGTATTCTTTATTTTATTTTATCTTTGGTGAGGAAGGTTGTCCCTGAGCTAACATCTGTGCCAGTCCTCCTCTATTTTGTATGTGGGATGCCACCACAGCATGGCTAGATGAGCAGTGTATACGTCTACACCTGGGATCTGAACCCATGAACCCCGGGCCACTGAAGTGGAGCACACAAACTTAACCACTACGCCACTGGGCTGGCCCCAACTTGGTATTCTTTAAAAATCTACCAAATAAATGTTTTAGGTTAAAAATACATTTATACCATGCTAAACTTTCTTCTTGCCAACATCTAACAAATAATCGTAAGGTGATGTGATCTCAGTCAGGGAGACTAAAAAAATCTGCTTGATATTTGACCCTGGCTATGGATACATCAGAAACTGTCTGAATACTGATGTTTTTCATTACTCTATTGCAACACTACAATATATTTTCTCTCCCACTGCACCCATCACTTTCTCAAACACACATATTCAATTTTACCTATCCACTCTTTTCTGCAACTTCTCACGTTTCCAAATATGCTTGCAGGTGCACATGGACCATGGAATCTCATTTTTTCTACATAAGACAGCAAGGTAACCTGCTATGTAGCCAAGGACTCAGTTTAATCCTATCTAGGTTTTAACTTAATAGTTTAAAATACTATTCTTTTGTGAGGCAAGCAAGTCATTTTAAAATAAATGCAGCATTTCTTATGTGATAATCTTGCCCCAGCAATTGTTGGATATTTGAGGAATCTAATGACATTTCGTTTATCACAATGATTATCATAATCTCCACTGGTAATAATAACCTACTGACTTAAAATAATAATCTGAAAAACTATGATGTGGTAGTTAAAATGATTTTGAATCACATATTCTTTATACTCTTCCCAGATCTATCACAGAATGATTTTATAACCTTGGGAAAGTCACTGAACCTCTCTATACTTCTATTCTCATCTCTTTAAAATAAAGATAATAACTTCACCCTATTATCTACTTCAGTGATGAAGGTGTGAAGACTCATAACCATAAAGAGCACATCAGGCTTTCTGGAAGCCAGTCTCAGTATAAAGTATTTATGAATGAGAGCACATGAAGAGTTTGTAAATACAAAGTTTTTATAAAGTGTCTTGGACAAAGAAAATACATAGAACAAATAAATCATACCTCGATATTCATTTTCTGAGATACTCCTGTGTCCACCACATCCTCTGCATTATTAGTCCAAATGAAAGACCTGAGGGAATTTTTATGTCGATGCATTTAGCATTCAGCTATGGTTTCCCATTGCCAGGCAGTGAAATACTCATCTCCTACTTTAAGCACTGGATTTACTGTTCCTAATGGGAGATTTGCATTTGTTCTAAGATTACAAATAACAATTATGCCAAAGCAATTACTCTTAACCTCAATTTGTAGCTCTTGCTTGAAGCAGGGCACTTTCATCTGTTTCATTTATTTTCATTCTCATTTTAGCCTTGAGGTATTTCTAAATAAATCAATCACAGTAGATGTTGGAACAGGTCTATTGAATAACACCTAGGCTGACTACACACACTGTGTGGAGAATGGAGGAAATTATGACTATAATTCAAGTAAAAAAAGAAAGCATACTTCTGGGATCAGTTATCAGAATAAATCAAGGGAAAAAGCTTTTGCCCTAGATTAGCAAGATAGTTTGCTCTCCTTTCCACTTACTCTTGTGAATACAGAGACAGCATTTTACGTGGCAAATATAATAACACAGACAATGCACTGCCTGCTTTATAAATAATTTAATACCCCACATAGTATGTGTGAGTTTCCTTTATCAACAACTGTAATTGGTGGAAATCACTAATTATAACTATAATAATTGTTAATCTTCATCATGAACTTCCTACTGTGTCAGGCATTACTAAGCACTTCACCTGTTTTTTGGTCCATATTTTACAGGTGAGAAAACTGAGACAAAGGTAGATTAAAGAACTTGCCCCAATTCACAAAGCTAGTGAGTGGCAGAGCTAAGAATCCATCTGAGGCCTGACTCTGGAGCCTGTGGTCTCGTCACTTTACTCTTCTACTTTCCCATGATGAGCCAAATGCATCTCCAAATAGTACTGCTGTCCGAGTTGTCGTAACCTCGTGGTTAAAGAGTGATTTCAACATGAAGAATAAATTGCAAGTTTATTAATTGTGACTATGCTTTTACTTCCATTGTCAAGACTACTTACATTTCTTGAGAATATAACACAATGAAAAGTCATGAGTAAATGATTATATTTTGTCTGTACACAAGTATAATTGAATCTTAAAATCTTGCATTTTTCTTTATATTGGGACTTGCTAATCAAGGAACAATCTCTTACTTGGGGTTCAAATGATTATTCCTCTTAACTATAAAACTGAAAAGAACCCTGTTCCATAAATTTCAGTAACATTCTCCCTTGCTGAAGACACTGACTTGTAATTAATTATTTCTTCATATTTTTCATATGTGATATATATGTAAAACAAATAATGGAGCTTATAAACAAAGGAATCAAACAGAATTTATCACCAATGAATATGGTCATTGCTTCTAATCAGAATGCTAATTAATGTTAAGTTTTTCAGTAAATATTAAAATTTTATACTCAGCGATTTTCTAAAATAGTCTTTTAAAACTAAAAACTATAAAATATGCACTCAATATAGGAAACTGAGGAAAAAAGAAATATAAAAAGAAGGAAAAAAAATCACCTATAATACCCTCAGTTGGAGAAAAATAATGGGCTGGTATATTTCCTTTCAAAATTTTTTCCAGGAATATTTTAATAAAGAATTTTGTCATTGAAGTAGAATATCTATACAACCAAAATTTCTGAAATAGTTTCCAAATTTTGAGTATAGTGCATAGATAGAAGCACAGTTAAATTATAATAGTATATATTCAAAATTAACTCCGTGTTCTACAATAGGATCATTTTAAATTAAATATTTATAGCTTGTCAGGTTATAAAAAATCTCCTACTTTAGGTCTGACCAGATAACTCTTTATTTGGTATGTTCCATAAAATTTAGCACTGCATAGTTAAGAGCGTGCATGGATTAATTCTGAGAGTTATCAAAACTAAGGCAAGTTGCAGTTGGGGCAAGTCACACACGTTAGTAGGAACTGTCTTTTGTCCATGTGTAATGTATATAAATTATAGTCAAATGATATTAACTGTGAGTGCGTGTGTCTGTGTGATTGCATGCATACACTTGCATTTAAAGATATATGCTTTTGATTTTTAGGTCCAATTAAAATGACATGACTGCCCTCTGTTCTGTTCCTTTTGGACAGCAATCTATATCACAAAGTCATTATTCACTGTTCCTTCACTGTTTTGCACTTTAACATACAAAACAATTTACAATCCTTCTCAAAAAAACAAAAAAATCCAAGTACTAAGCTGTAATGGCTCTCTCCTTCCCAGGAAGGCAGTCTGCTCAGTAGAAAAAGGGAATCTTTTGTCTGATGGCCTGTAGAAAAGCTGCTCACTGTAAATGTAAAGTTTTGTTGTTCCATAAATCACGGTCGAAACTTTTAAAATGCCACTGGTGATTTATTTAATTTATATCTATGTATAACTAGAGTTAACAAAAGATAGTAAAGTTTTAAATATTGTTTGAAGATTTTATTGTAAAAATCCTAAATGTTTGTGTAGGTAACAGAATTAGAAAGATTCTTATTTGACTGCTTCCTATATTTAATTGATACAAATATATTTAATGGGGCTCCAATTGGGTACTCTAAGGTAAAAAGTGAAGGGTATTTTGCACTAAAAAATATACAATTGTATGTTCCCATTTCCCAATATGATTTGTAAACCACATAGTAAAATACAATATTCAACAAACCTGATTTCAGAGCCAGAAATCTAACCTGAAAACAGAACTCATGGATATGTGTTATGTACAAAAGTCCTCCTAATACTGTATGCCTTGAAATGTTTGTGGATGTGGATGTGGATTTAATATGGAAAACATATGCTCAGTGTGGGGAATGGGAAGAACAAATATAATATTTTCACCATAGATGGGAGAAGAGAAATATCCCAAAGACATTCTCAATGGCAATCACGTCAGTGGCGAGCATGGCAGGATTATTAAGAAGGCATTATGCTCTCTCTAGCATGGAGCCACCCAGGGTTGGTGGGGCTCTTTACCATACCAAGATTGCATTACTTTGGGCAAGTCTTGTAACCTCCTCTGAGTCTTGTTTTCCTCACTCTGAAGATGGTGAAAAAGATCTGTAGTACTTCATAAATCTTTTAAAATAATTAAATATTGAGACACTTTATAAAAGCTAAAGCCCTCTGTACATGTGAAGGGTTAGTAGATGCCGTAGGGTTCTGGGAGTGGAATTCTAATGATAATTTTCCATGCAATATCCATGCCTGTAAAGTAGTAGGTGGACACTTTAAAGGTCAGGAGAACTTCATAAGAGATATTTGGCATGACAGAGAAAGCCTTGGGAAAAACTCTTGGCATCCAACGATCTGAGTTTAAATCCTATCTATAGATTACATTAGAATTAGGGGCTTAGCAAGTAAAGTGGGAAAAGTTTATTTTATTAACCAGAATGATGAATAATTGGCAGAGAAATAAAAATTTGGGGGAAGAATGAAAGGACTAAATTACTGTCACCCAAGCTGGTGACTTTGACATGTGGAACATGAGCTTCTAAAGGTCACAAAATTTGGAGTGATAAGTGGGAAAATTGGTGACAAGGAGAGTCCTCGGACTGTTAAAGAAGAAGTCAATTGCGGTAACTAAATGTTTCACAGTTTTGGTAGTAATGTAATACCTAAAAATTCAAAATCCCAAAGTATAATATGATTTGTGGTGCTGGTATTATGACAGCTCTGTAAAAATGCTTATGAAATCATTTTACCCAATTTTATTAGTGGCCTCAGAAGGAAATTAAAGACTTTAATATTTAATTTTCAACATAAAAGGTCTCTTTAAGACACTAAATGAGTTATTAGAAAAGGTAGAGACTAGTTTACAAGCTCATATTCTAGATCAGGGTTCTCTTTGACCTCAGCAGAGGGTTCCACTATTTATTTTTAACAAGCAAATTCTACCATTGGAAAATGATGCAGAGGGAGCCTATTCAGGATAATAGATATAATAGGCTTTGTCCGAAAGTTCATTTTGTTCTTGATGCTGTTTAATCTAGGAACAAAGAAGAGCAGTGTCAGCAAATTAAAATACACACTGTCTTGCAAAGCCCATGTTTTCCATACAACTCTAATGACAACCAATAGAGACACCTGATTTTAAATTATTTTTCATATAGTTGTTTAAGATATTTACTTTGTTTGCAAAAGTATTTGACTTATTTTATTACTTTCAAAAACATGATATTGTTGTACATTTCAAATTGAAATTTTTTTCTTTAAAAAGAGAGAAGTGGGGCCAGCCCCGTGGCTTAGCGGTTAAGTGCATGCACTCCACTACTGGCGGCCCGGGTTTGGATTCCAGGCGCGCACCAACGCACCGCTTCTCTGGCCATGCTGAGGCCGCGTCCCACATACAGCAACTAGAAGGATGTGCTACTATGACATACAACTATCTACTGGGGCTTTGGGGAGAAAAAGGAGGAGGATTGGCAATAGATGGTAGCCCAGAGCTGGTCTTCCTCAGCAAAAAGAGGAGGATTGGCATGGATGTTAGCTCAGGGCTGATCTTCCTCACAAAAAAATAAAAAAATAAAAAATAAATAAAAAAGAGAGAAGTGAACTTAGAGGGTTAGTCATATACTTGATTGTTCTTAACAAACTAATTAAAACCAGAATAAATGTTAAATATTGAGCAAATGGATAACAGGTTCATGACTGTTCTTTAATAAGAATGCAAATTTTGTTTCACATTTTTCATGTACAAATATGTAAATGGATACATTCAAGTTCAGTGATAACTCTGTTATCCAATAAGGATACAAAGTGTAGCAAGTAATTAATTAAACATTTGGGTTAATAGAGCAATAGCATACATGTGTAATACATTGCTGAATAACAAAAATGCACATATTATAAAACCTATATTGATACTACCTAAATCATTTCTTTAATTCAGATGATCCAAAGTCCCTTTAGAATGTTGCCAAATACTGCAGTCACCATTATGCATATTAACTGGTATCATACTTTTAAAGAGAAAAGAAAATTCTTTCCTGTGAACCAAGAAAATTTGGTGGCTGCTCTCACACATGTATAATTCAATACAGAGCTGAAAGGTATAGTGACTTTTCCTACTCATCCATACTGTTTCAAACCATTTTTTCTTTCATTAGGATTGAAACAATCTATGAAAGAGGGCTGTTTGAAGCACCTTCTTTGCCGTCAGCCCTTGGGCTCATGATGTAATACAATAATCCATCATGGAGCCAGGGAGTCCTGCTGATGGATGACGGCAGTGGATCATCCATGTGCTGCTCTGCTCTATAACACCCCATTACTGGGGCACAAAAGCAAAGTAGCTTTGAAAGCACTAAGAATTCCAGGAAAAGCTCTGTGGACTTTTTTCAGTTGTAAAAGATGTTATCAAAGGTTTTAAGAGCTGAGAAATGTTGATGGCCTAACCGAACAAAATTTAAATGTGTCACAGAAGGGAAAACAAAAAGTATTCTAGGTTCTGTTTCATATGGAAATTTACTTTGTCCATTAATGGAACAACAAAGTTCAAATAGAGAGATTGGGTTTAGAAATGTCCATGGGTTGTGAATGACGATCTCATGAAAGCAGGAAAAAAAAAAACTTCCTAACCTGAAGAAGAAAGTTGATGCTTTTCCTTCCGCTCCTACCCAGAAAATATTCTAGTCCAGCAGATTGCGGTGTCTTGTAGTTAGTAATAACCTTAATATGGATAGCACTTATTAACGAGAATTCTCCTTGTAAAGTTTAATCTCATCTGTTCATCTCCACTTTAAGATGAAGATTCAAGGAATTTGCATGTAACACATGGCTAGCAAATGGTGGATAAAAGATGTGAGCCTAAGTCTCTGGACTTTCAACCCAGTGTGATAGAAAGAGAACAGATCTGTACACATCTTCCTCTCATGATTGGGTGTCAATAAAAAGTGATAATTCATATACCTAATCCTCAGTCTGACAAAAAACAGACACAGAATTAGAGTGATTTTTTTTCTTTCCTTTTCCTCATCTTCATTTAATCAGATGCCTCTTCCTTGAATTATAGGCTACTATAACATCCTATATGTGAACGCATAGACAGTTCTCATATTCACAAGATGGCAGAATAGCCATAAGAATGCTTTAAACTTGTCTCATTTCTTAATACAAATCCATAGTCAGGATCCATAGCCATTCTCTCATTGAGGGCAATCCAAATATTTTCTTTAGAAAATAACAAAGTAAAATTTAGAAGAATGAATATAAAACCTTGAATAAATTCCAGAAATCAATTGCACAATACAGAATTGGACAGAATTCAGTTGATAGCAGTTGATCTTAAAATACAAAACAAAATATAATGGTTTCATCAATCATTTTCTTAATGAATGAAAAACTATGAAGCAATGGCTCTGGAAGTTAAGCGAAAGGCAACAGTTTGTTTTTTTGTTTTTTTGGTGAGGAAGACTAGCTTTGAGCTAACGTCCGTTGCCAATCCTCCTCTTTTTGCTGAGGAAGATTGGCCGTGGGCTAACATCCACGCCCATCTTCCTCCACTTTATATGTGGGACATCTGCCACAGAATGGCTTGATAAGTGGTGTGTAGGTCCACGCCCAGGATCTGAACCCATGAACCCTGGGCCGCCAAAGTGGAGCGTGCGAACTTAACCACTATACCACCGGGCCAGCCCCAAAAGGCAACAGTTTTTGATTAGAGTTTATAGTCACATCAAACTCAATCCATACCTGGATTACTGGGTGAATTTCTGGATATTTCATTTTGACACACTAAAGAACGATGTTAGAGTCTGGAAACTATCTCATGTTTGTAAGGCACAGAAGAATTGACTAAATAGAGCCAGGAGAAGGGAAAAAAACCAACTTAAGAGGAACATCACAGATCTTATTTCTATTTGCACGTGAAGGGTATGATGTAGTCATGTTTATATTGCTCAACAAGTCATAGCTAGGACACATGGGTACAAGATACTCAGGGGCCAGATTGTTCCTCAGTTTAGACACTAAATTGTCCAGAAGTAGGTTTGGCTGCTTTTTATGACTACCAAGAGTTCAATTGTGACTGTTGAACTAAATGTTGGGAGATTTCTGTATTGGATGGGGATTTGGACGATCCATCTAAGCCCCTTCCAACACTAGAACTCCTGAATTTGCGGGAGCAGATGGAAACTGAGGCTCACAATGATGAAAATCTTGAGTCACACTGAAATGACTTTTTATACAAGCCATATAAGCACATATATTGAGCACATAGGAGATACTCAACAAATATTTTCCTTCCTTGATTCCCTCCAGAAGAATCAGGTAGACACTACCTAAATCAATGTGGAGTCCAAATAAAATAATCTTTTTCTTCCTAAGTAAATAATGTTCTTCTGACATGTGAAACTCTGACAGTGAGTAATGGTTTTCAGGTGAATTGTTTGCTGCTATTGCATTTCTAAGCTATGATCCATTAGCCTGAATATTATTCATACAGTTTTCCATCACAGATTCAGAGTTGATTTCACAATGCTTTACTCAACTGAGCAGAGAAAGGGAAAAGTAAAGAAAACACAAATCTACATTATCAGCTTGTTTAAAAATTGGTCACTATTTTCTCCATCAAAATGGAAGTGACAAAATATGTATATAAAAAAAGTTACAATTGACATTTAGTCAAGTTAACCCCTTAAGGACATACCAATTTTCAGTATTATCACATTGACCGAGGAATGGAATTATAGTTAACATGAAATAGAATTTTCTCCTAACAACTGATGAAAAATCAGAGATATTCAAGTTAAAACGTAACATAATAAAAACATCCTGCATAGGAATTTATACTCTACAAAGTACATTCACAAATATTCTCACTTAATAGATAGACAAAAAGAGAAATAGATGGCAGCCAGCAGGAGTATTGTGGTCTGAAGGGCTGTGGCAGGACGCTGTGTTTCTGAGCAGTGTTTGGAGAAAGTAGTCTGGTAGTGTTGTATAGAAAGACCAAATTAAGGAGGAGTTAGAACTGGGGTGCTAATGCTACAGTAGAGACACGATGTGCTGAGGCCTGGCCCAGGCTGGTGGCAGTAACAACAGGAACAAATACAATTACAAAAGCAGAAATAATCAGATATATTTGACTAGGAGTAGAAGTAGGAATGAGGTAGTAGGGGACAGGAGGGAAAGTTGATCACTCTAAGAAATTGAACCTATGTGGCTATGAATATGATATAACCATGGAGAAGAGTAGGAAAATAACAGGAAGGAAAGATAATTTTGAAGAAATTTTTATATAAAAAAATAATAATAGCAGTCCTTATGCAACACTTACTACCCATCAAGCATTGTCTTCAGTGCTTTACATTTTTAATACACTTAATCCTCACAAAAACCTTATGTGGTAGACATCCAAGCTGACATGACTTCAACGAGGTCAGAAATGCAAAGATTGTTGTTCTGGAATTTTACATTGGCTGACCAAAATAAACCATTTTCAGTTCTTCAGATGCCATTGTTAAAGATGTATATTATATTAGTCTGATTGAAAGTGAGATAGCATCACATTATTTGTAGAGTCAAGCCTGGAGTTTAGGAAGGAGGTGGGAATAAGTATTTAGAGGAAAAAGCAAAATGTTCACTCAAAGTTTTGTGCTTTGCAGGCATCTCCTTCAAAATACTTCACAAAGGTATAAGAATAAATATGAAGAAAGAGGGGCCAGCCCCGTGGCCTAGTGGTCAAGTTCGGCACGCTCGGCTTTGGCAGCCTGGGTTTGGTTCCCGGGTGCTAACCTATGCCACTCGTTGGTGGCCATGCTGTGGCAGCGACCCACATACAAAATAGAGGAAAACTGACACAGATGTGAACTCAGGGAGACTCTTCCTCATCAAAAAAAAAAAAAATGAATAAAGAGATGTCAGCAACTGAAAAAATGCTCTTGTGGAAAGAAAATAGATAAGGCATTGAGTGGTGGAGGATGCCAAACAATTTTAATAGTGGAAACAATGTTTAAATAACAATTACTATGGTTAAATGTAAAAGAATTTCCTTTTTGTGGGGGGGGAAGGAAATACTAAAATATTCAGGAAAAAGGGATCCTCAGGATCTACAGGTCCACAACTTTCTCACAAATGGCTCAGACAAGAACTAATGAGATAGAGAAAATGCAAATGAGGTAAAACATTAATATTTGAAAAATCTTGGCAAAGCTTTTTTGTATAATTCTTATAACTGTTCTGTAAGTTTGAAATTATTTTAAAATACAAGTTAAAAAAGAAAAGAAAAGTAATGGGGTCTGATAGTAGAGCCTTGCTTGTGTGTTTGTGCTTGTGTGTGTGTGTGTGTGTGTGTGTGTGTATTTTGGCATTCTGGAGCTAGGAGAAAGGAAACGAATCCATGCTAAAAAGCAGGGAAGAAACTGAATACGTGTTTTGCATGAAAAAGAAAATCTCATAAGGAATTGATTTCATCTGGCCCATTCCAAGTAGTTCTGAATTGATATTGCTGTGGCTGTAACACTGCATCTAAGAGAATGAAATCAATCCCCCATGGAGGCTGTCATGGCTTCTTGTTAAATGCCAACTGAAGGTTAAGCATAATAAGAATGGTTGAAGAGCAGTGGCTAGTGGATAATTGTGGGAAAGCTCGTTGGAATTTCAAAGGATAACAGGTGATAACTTACTTTGATGACTAGAGTACAAGCAAACTGTGGAAAAGGACCAGCAGCCTAACTTGATTAACACATCAACCTCACCGCCTAGGGAACTTGTCTCTCGCTGCCTCTCTAAATTTTTTTCTCTTCTGTGTGATCCTCTCTTTATAAATATTTCTTGCTTCTCCACCTCTTTTACAAAGTCTCTTTCCTTACTAGGTTTTCTTTCTTTTTTCTCTCCCAATTTTTCACTAGATTCTGTTTCTCTTTCTTATCCATTCTTGTCTGTATAATCAGAACACACTGGACTTGTTGCATTTAGTGAATACAATGTGAGCCTTACTATATTATATTTAGAGCTGAATTTTAAAAATGTTTCTCTCAATTAAAAACTGTCCTAAAATCGCTTTTCCTTGGATTTGACCCTTTATTGATTTGTTTCTTGGTTGGTGGTTGAGTGACAGTTGTCAGTTTTAAAAATGGATCAAAATTTAACCATAGTCACATAGGAATACAAACAATGAAAATCTCTCAAATATCTTATTTCATATTTGGCTTTGAAGTGCCATGAATTCAGAGAACAATGGATAAGAAATAAGAAGTCTTACTTCTATGGCTGTTCTTTAGGGAGCTGGTCAAGATATTTACAACAGATACAATGGTGTCCAGTGCATACTGGGTGAATATCAGCCTGGCTATTCCGGGGTTGACCCAGTAGTTACTCAGTAAAGAATTCTCTACACTGCAGAAAGAAAGTTTTTATATCTTTCACGTACATTGTGAAGCCTTCAGAAAAAAAGATTTTAGAAAGGGATACTGAAAAAAGATGAGGACACCCAATAGTTGTGAACAGCTATTACTGTGGCCTGGATAAACATAGAAGGTAATGGGAAAGGCCTGAAGAATGAAGGAGGGTGGTTTATAAGGTGGAGTTCAGGAGCTTGGATACAATGAGCCTGATGTCTGTACTAAGCAAACCTTGATAGTTTGATTAACGGCTTTTTCAGACTACAGTACATATATCCTGCCCTGGCTCCTCTCATCCTCCTCCTAACTCCCCAGCCCCTCACTTTACAAAATAATATACACCCACATAAAAAACACTGTTCATGCATAAGACACACAAATCACCAGATTTTGCAAAAATGCAAATTCTGAGTCAGTAGATCTGTAATAGAGTTTGGGATTTTGCGTTTACAACAAGCATCTAAGTGTGCCTGGGGCTTCTGGTCTGTAGACCACAATTTGAGTAGCAAGATTCTATAGCGCAATGACTTTCTGGTGAATTTCAATGATATTCTATCTCATATTGTCTTTAAGGTTTATATGGTTATATATGTTATCTCCCCTCCTTCCCAGATTTGTGAACTATTTGGGACTTGGTTTCTCCTCACATTTTATCTCCACACAATATACAAAGAGTTTCACATACACAGTAGGCATTCAAGTAACACACGCTCAAATAAATTCACTCTAAATTTTATTGTATTACTTTACAAAATCTTTGAATAAAAATTTTCTTCTTTGCACAAGAGAAACTCATATTTGAAATTTTGTTGGTTAGCACCCCAAAATAAGAGCAGAATAATAATTCTCATTGATTTGGGGAGAGAAAACACACTTACCAAGGCAAGTAAACACAAAACATACCGCTATTATTTTGTCCAATCTTAATGCCATTTAGACATAGCATTTTATTTGTCACAGATCTTCTCTCTCATTTATGACCCTCCAGAGGCCCTACAAAAGAGGTACTAGTGGACTGGACAATGTGCTTTCCACTTAGAGCAACAGCAAAGAAGCAATTTTAGTTAGTGGTGTTACAATCTCAGATTGTTGTTTAAGGCTAAAAAGCAGTGAAGAAAAATTATGTAGAAGTGAGTAACAGTGTTCTAAGGGAGAAAAAAGGAAAAGAAAGGATGTGATTTAGGAAAATATCTTACTAACATTTATGACGTTTCTTCTAAAACCTTTATTTCTTCCCCATTCTGTTCTTAATCTCCCTGTAGAACTCTTCCCTTGGTTCCTCCCTGTGCTTGGAGAAGAGATGACTGGAAATCATGACCAAAGCAATCTATTTCCAGGAGGTGGAGGGGGTTGGGTTGCAAGTAAAAGTTCTCAGGATCACTTAGACATAAAAGAGACATTTGCAATTATCTCATCGACACATGCAAGTAGAAATATGTATAAATGTGCAAGTAGAAATATATATATATATATATATATCTCATGCTACTTTAAAAAAGCTTGCTCTACTTTCATAATAAATATCTAACATTTATTGAACACCACCAATGTATTAGGCATTTTATCTTCTTTTACTTATTTTTTTGGCAGGGAGAGGGTTGTGTCAACTGACGCCTATGGGGAAATTCAAAGCATATATTTTTAAAAGAGTATCTGAATTACCTAAATCTATTAATGATAGGGAAGAAATTAGTGTTTTAAAAAACTTTCATCGATCATATTCAGTAATATAACTTGTAATACTTTTTAATAAGCAAAGTGTACACATTATGGACAAATATACTATGCTGCTTATTGTCCTTAATATGCTAATGCACAACAATGTGAAACAGACAGAGAAAAATGTTTTAAAGTTACCAATTACACTAGTCCTTGTGTCTATGTTTTCAGCTAAATAAGCATCTTGTTAAGAAGCATTCTTGAATGCAAATGATCTAAAAATCTTGTTCACAGCACTTTGGTCAAATTGGCTTTGGAGTAAAACATCCATTTTGTTTCTAACACATCCCCAGGTCTACCTCTCACTGAGTTCTTTTTAAGTTCTTGTCTTAATGTAATGTGTAATTAAAATACAGGGCATTTCCATTGTATTTAAGAAATATATATATATAGAGAGAGAGACAAAGAGAGTTTAATTTTTAAAATCACATGATTTAAAATGAATCCTTATACATGATAGTAAGATATTTCTATTTACCATCTCGAGTGGTATTGTAGTGTAGAAATAGAGTAATATATAGTTTACAATTCACTTGGTCAACTAGCTTTGCAATTATATTTTTTTGATTTTTGTTTTAAATTTTGGCATTAATTGTAAATTTTGTGCAAAAACCAGACTTTGTTAATATTAACAATATCACACTTTTTCAAATTTGCGTGTTATAAACTATTACCTCGTAATATAAGGACCTCCTTAAGTGAGATACCCCCTTATGTTTTATAAGAGATGATGTCTTAACATCATTCTTAAAACAGTTACGTTTGATACATAGGTATCAAACATATGAAACCCATAATATAATTTTATAGGAAAACTTCACTCTTCCCATTGACAGACGACTAACTATATACAGCCACTGAATGAAAGAGGTTTCTAAATATTCTATTCAATTAATCATTTTATTTTTATTAAGAAAACTAGGAGCATTAAAAGAACAAAACAAAATAGGTCAAAAAAAATCCTGGTGCTATGGACTAACTTGTGTCATTCCCCCAAATTCATATGTTGAAGCCTTAATCCCCCATGTGATAGTATTTGGAGATGGGGCCTTTGGGTGTTAATTAGGTTAAGATGATCCACAAGGGTGGAGCCTTCATGACGGGATTAGTATCTAGTAAGAGGAGACACCAGACAGCTCATTCTCTTTCTCTCTCTTTCCCCCCTGCCCTACCCTCACCATGTGAGGACTCAGAAAGAAGGCAGCCAGGTGCAAGCCAGCAAGAGGGCCCTCACCAAGGAACCAAATCGGCAGGCAACTTGATCTTAGATTTCCCAGCCTCTAGAACTGTGAGAAATAAATGTCTGTTGTTTAACCCACCTAGTCCACGGTATTTGGTTATGGCAGTCCAAGCTGACCAGGCAACAGGGATGAACATATTTCTGGGAGCCCAACTGATCCTGACTGAAATATCTCCTAGACAGATTTTCCAGAGAAATGAACTGCTCTGGGAATAGCTGTTAATTAAAAAAGGTTTACTACAGTATTAAGGCAGGTGACTGGCTTAACTGATATTCCTCAAGTCACTATCCAGCAAATAATGAGTTTCAGCTGCCTTTACTCCATCTAGACCTTAAAGCAGAAAAGAAGCAGAGCATGATGTTATTTATTAAAGGAAAACAACTTTTTTCACCAAAGCCTCTACCATTGCTCTTTATGCCTTGACTGGTTAAAGCTGGTAAATTTTCTTCTCTCGGCCTGTGTACCGTGATGCTTAAAATAATCAATGTGTGCCTTAAATTTGGCCTCTTGCCAGTTTATGTTATGGAAAGATGTTTCAAAGTAGCTAGATTACAAATGAAGAGGGAAACACTTGTAAGGAAAAAAATATTAAAGGAATAACTTTCTTTTCTGCAAGACTTATAAGAGGGATTTCACTGAGATTTACTTGGTTCTCGTGAAACACTGCAAGACTTCCTTTACGTTCCAAAAAAATGTGAACACACACACACTCCATTTCTTGAACCCTATTTCTTTACTCATTTGATACTTCTTTATTCACTTTGCAGGCTCTTCTTATTTTCATTGCAGTTTATGCTACATACTACTTCTGCAATATAAAGCAATTCTAGCCAGGGAGACATTTCTTTTGTCTGAAAATGAGAATTAAATGGGAAAAAACCCATTACACCCTTAGTAGCTGTGTTATTTGACATATCATTGAAACCTGAAAAACATACCAGTAAGATTTTCCTATATTGTCTAATGAAAAGTTTGCAAGAATATTTCCACTATATATTGTTCACAAATGCTTCATTGTCCCCTGACAAATGGTCTGTAGCAAATCTCTAAAATCTTCTCTCACAGTACTACAGCTTAAAAGATTCATACTATCAAACACTGCACCTCAAAGGGTAATGTCTACTCTCCAAATTTCAAATACCATAGCCTAATAGAAATTTAAAGAGTCCGAGCTCCTCTCCAGGGAGCAGCTGTTAAGCATCTCTTGAAAGAAAGAAACATAAGCAGCCTCCACCTAGAGTACCAATGTCTTGTCTTTGAGAAAAGACATAGTAAGGGCAAATATTTTTAATAAAAAAAATCCAAGTTATGCTATTTGATGTTAAAATGATGGGCTTTTGATCTCTCAATAACTGAGGAACAAAAATGTTCCAAATATATCAGATGTATTTAGGAAGGGAAAATGAAAATCTTTATATATATATATACACACACACACACACACGCACAAATATATACACACACATATATTCTATTTTGGGGACATTGCAGTTTCTTTTTAACTGCTTTCATTGTCAATTTTCTGTGCAAAGTCTGATTTATTCTGCTCAGAGCTGTATTTCATTAAGTCATGGCTGCCCTGGAGACAAAACAAAGTTCATTTAGTGCAGCAGCATTTCACATTTTGCTCTGCTCTCAACACATTTCATCAATGATCCTTCATTTACACTTTCTTGTTCAGTAAAATTCCTTGTAGTCATATTCCTTTATAAAAGCTGGATCTGAAAAATCCTGTGTAGAAAGAACCAACCCACTTACTTTATGGCATCTACAGAACAATTTATTTGAGGATGGAGAGCCCTAGATTAAATTGGAAAGATCGCCACTTGCTTCCACAGAAATAAAATCTCGTTTTTTCATGACAGCATCTCGAAGTGTATTTATACTATCACCTTAATAAAGAAATTTATTTACAATCAGTTTAATATTGAAGTTCTTTGTAAAATGGAGCACAAACTATCCATTTTTCCTGAGAAGAAAAAAATGCCTGTCTTAAAGAATAATGATATTTCTAGACTCCTTCCTGATTCTCTAATAATCTAATACAATTCAGTAAAGATGGGTTACCTTCAAAAATTTTCCATGGGCCATTAACCACAGATGGAAATGAATCACAATTACACAATAAAATCACTATTTTATTTTGGTTACATTGTAGTTCACTCTTTTGTAAATGTCAAAGACAATAGAAAACACAAATAGAGAAAATTGCAGACAGCCATTTTGAATTGACTAGCGTTTGGAAAAACAGTGACTGCTTTAACAGGAAAAAATTCAGTTGAATTCACTCAAATTGATGCATTTATAAGTTCAGTAGTTAAATTCATATTCTTTCATAGTTTCTTATCCAAATTATTTTGATAATTTGATTGTATTCAAATATCGTAAGCCACTATAATCTGGTAGCATTTAAGAAAAAGCTTTAAAAATAAACATTTGGTAATTGAAACTTGGTAATTGAAAACAATAAAAAAATATAAAACAATAGTCAATTGAAATTTTAAAATCCTTGGGGTTCAAAATGCAACTGATTTTTAAAAATATATTTTTAAAATCAAACATATTGTGGTTTTATTCTGTGATGATGTGCTAACTTTAACTCAATTTAAATTTAGTAGAATCATAAGAATTTCAAAGAAGTTTGCTATTTTAAAATCATGAAAAATTAAGTATAAATATGAATGTGATTATTAAGTTATAGAGTTGACAATAGAGATCAAAAGTTAAGACCTCTAGCCTGAGTATATGCTATTTTCAGTATTATTTGCTCTGTAAGAACAATGCTATATATATATATGTATATGTATACATATACATATATATATATACACACATACCAATGGGCATTTTAAATGTCTGTGGGAAAGTGAATAAACCATGTTTACCTTTACATTTCTTTCAAACCTGAGAAAAATTGAGGTTAAAATTGTCCTTGAAATTTTACCTTGCTTACATTAAGTACACTCATCATACTGATCATTGTCCTATAAAATGCCATTGTCACAATTTCTCAGAATTATAAATTGTGGTAAGTTCTGTGAAGTGCTGAGGAAGAGACTAATAAGGGAGTGACATATTATAGGTAAACCTCTTCAAGGAAGTGCCATTTAAACTAAGACTTGAAGATGAAGAAATCAGCTCATGGGAGAGCCTAGCTGCTGATGTGGAGGACCTGAGCTGGTGTTTTAAGGCTGCCTGGAGCATAGTGAGAGAGGGAGATGAGAGGAATCAGGTAAAGTTAGAAAGTAGGCAAGGGCTAGATCATACAGAACTTAGTAGAGTCTGGCAAGGAATTTGCATTTTATTCTAAATGCCTGAAAAGCCATTGTAGACTTGTAAGCAAAGGAGTAAAATGACATGATAAACTTTTAAAAATGATCAGATCATACTGGCTGACACATGGATAATAGATGGCAGTGGTGGCAGGTGGTACACAGAAGTGGATGGTTTAGGATCTTCATGTTAGATTAATTATCTGGATTTCTTAGTTGAGTATGAAATAAAAAAAGTTTTCCCATAATATGATAGAACTCACTGCATGTTCAGTGAATACTATGTGCAGGCCTAAATGATATGTCCTTTAAAAATAATATATTTGATAAGCTAAGTACCATTCATCTTTAAATTATTGTATTGTTTCATTGAAATTGAGAACATCCATTCTATCTTTCTGGTGAAGAATCCTAAATATGCTAAATGTGGGTTCAGATGGTATATTTGTGCATATAGACAAACAGACAGATAGGTAGATAGATATGTACATATTATATATAATTTTTGCTATTTGAATAGTATAGAGTATGATTGGGTCAATTCTAGATGATAAGTTTAGTTCCATATTTCTTTAAATGTTTTAGAGTTTTAGTTAATAATTTTTATTTACCATCAATGTATTTTATAATTCAAAAGAATATAAAAATCAGATCTATTCTGGTTGGCTGCTTTTGCATATTATTTGTAATTAAAGGCTTTTCATAATGTTTTGATATGAGAACAGATACACAGGTGTTTTTGTATTTGTATTCTTTCCCTCATAGCCATGCTTTTCTATTCTTTTCTATTCACATTATGAGCTCCAAAAGATGCTAATAAATGTTCATGAGATATTTTTTCTCAGCTAACTTTTAACTAGGAAATGGGTTTTTGAAATAAATCTTTTGTCCATCTGTAGTGTGGGAATCAGTTAAAAAGCAGAAGAGGAATTCTGTTCAAAGACCTTAAGAATATCTGGATCTCATTTAATACACAAATGGTTCAGGCAGCATATTTGGTCTAAATCAGTCACTCAGTCCTTAATGCAAAACCCTTTTTAGAACTAGGTTTCACGAAGGAAATCCATCAACATAACACAATGATCTGAATAAATCTGTACCAAGCTGTGCTTGTTTTCTGAAGGCTATGTAAAGGTTTACAAAGAACAAATATTCTAGAGATTCATGGGAACTTAATCTATCTGTGATAAGTTCTGAAGAGAAATTTATTTGGGAACATAAATATGTTCTAACTTAGAGGCCTGAGGACAATTCAACATTCCAGAGAAATGCAAACAAACACATACTACGGCAGAGATGTCAGAAGAACGTTTTAAAAATTGTGCACGTGACCAGCATGTTCACTATGACAGCAACTATTTCAAATGCCCACAGAAGGTGTCAGGAAGTAATGAAGGTAGAAAGTAAAATTTTAAAATATTAACAAGTACAGATTGATCGATCAATCAGTAGATAGCAACCTTTCTGTTAATAAACACCGTTTTCTAAATTATAATACCAACACAGCTTTTTTTTTAAGCTTGTATAAATGAGATTAAGTGAGGAATTAGCTTTTTAAATATAACTCAATGTTTCAAAATGAAGATTGTTTTTCTTGTTTTCTATGTGTGAAGGCTGCCACTTCTTAATATATGATATTGCAGCCCTGCTCTGTTAGACATACACACTTAGCTAGAAAAGAAAGAGGGAATTATGTGAGCAGTAGAGACGTTTCCAGACTTGGGGAAAAAATGTCTATGACCCAGGGACTTCAAAGGCAGAGGAGAGTACCTGCAATGAGGAAAATACTAATAGAGACAAATGACCTGATAGATCAAATCCTGCTGGTTGAGAGGACCATATTAGGTGGCCTAACAGTGTGATACAATGGCCAGCATGCTACGGAATTTATTTTTGTTTTAGAATTTTTATTAGCAAGAACTTGATCCCTGACTATTTAATCTTTTCTTATGCCATTGTATTCTCTATTATTAGTACTTTCTATTCTTCCATCCCTACACTTTCCACTCCAAATAAAACTAGTGATTTACCATCTCTTCCTAATATATACCTCCTGAATCCCTACTGGATCCTGGCCATGTCCTTTAACTATGGCTTCAACAGCAATTATAAATGAGGCTTCAGTATTCACATAGTGTCACATTATGTTATGTTGTGTGACTTTCCCAGTTCTGGCTTACCTGAAGCCCCTGTTCCCATCATAACTGTGGCAACATAGGACAGGCTTTAGAACAGTGGTTCTTAACCAGGAGCTATTATGTCTCCTCCCTGTAGGAGACATTTGACAATGTCTAGAGACATTTTTGGTTGTCACAACTGAGACGGTGCAGAGGTTGGGTATGCTATTAAACATCCTGCAATGCACAAGACAGCCCCCTCCTCAACAAGTTAATTAATTTGGCACAAGGTGTTAACAGTACTGAGACTGAGGAGAAACCCGAATCTAGAGGCATTTGTTTGCAATCAGCTTTGCTGAAACACATGACTCTCAATACAAAAAAGAGAGAGGAACAGAATTTATATTTGTGGGTGTTATTAAATATTTACACTTAAAACATTAACAATGTCCATTATATGGCCTGATTTCTGATATTTTAAAGAAACAACTAGGTTTCTATTGGCTGGATTTTCCAGTCATCATGTGGTCTAAGTTACTAGCTGTGTTCCTTCTATGATGTTAATTATATTGTGACTATTTTGCTGATCTCCAATTATAGGGTATAAGAAGACAGGGAAAAATAATGCTTTTCTTGGACAAAAGAGGTAAAAGAATAGAGATTATTCATCAATAAGGGATGAAACTTATCCATGTATTGAATAGCCATGTCTTGAGTTTATTTACAGGAAAACATGAGTTTGTAAGTTACATTTGACAGAATGCAACATCTGTGTAATTCAACATGTTTTCCTTTTTCTGCCTAGCTATTCAAAGGCTCTCAAACAAATTTATTACCCAACCTCAGTGATCTGCTTATCCAGGTTTCTTGTAACACTCAATTTTATTTTCTTTAGTTTCTACTCTGTTTTACTCTTATCTAGCATATGGTATTCTAGTTTTGACTTTAAACCACTTCAAATATTTTCAGAGATCTTTGGGTTAAATTTTTGAGTTTTATTCAGTTTATCAAACATACGTTCAGCACCTATATCATTTTAAGAAAGTGATGAAAGGTTTGAAGACCATAAAAAATAAGAACCTAACTCTCCTTACTTTCAAGGATGTTTACAATCTGATATGCAAATGAAGAGAAGCATGCTAATAGCAATTATATTTTTTTAACAAAACCGAGCAATTAGAGAAAAAGATAGGGACAGACCAAATGTTCAAAATACAGCAGTCATTCCTTTTTGGGAAAGAGAGGGACGTGAAGGCTTCAGGATAAAGTTGGCTACTGAAATGTAGGCTCGTAACAGGTGGAGATGTCAGAGGAACACGATATCTCAAAGGAACAGCATGAGGAAGGATGAAGATGTAAGAAAGAATGGTTAAGTTTGGGTTACAGTGTTTGTGGAGGACATTGGTGGATTACTCAATAGTTCTGGCTAGGGCATGACTGTGATCCAGTTCTGGCCAATGGCCTTGGGGGACCTCGAGGGGGTTTAGCGATACTCTGAAAGTTCTTCCTCGCTACTAAATATAAAAGTATGAGAACCAGATGACGTCATGAACTACTAGATAAAGTCACACTTTAAGAACTTCCTTGTTCACCAGGTCCTTGCAAATAAAAGTATTCTAATTGAGAATACAATCGGATGTGACTGGAGCATTAGTACCCATAGAGGAGCAGGGAAGAATGTCAGAAAGATATTGTGTACTATTGGAACAGGTTTTGAATGGCATACTGTGGCAACTTGTACTTCATTTGGTAGATATACAGAAGGTCTATAATAGCAGAATAATACAATTGTGGAAATGTGGAGTACAAATAATAAATGCTTTACTTTACAGCTGTATCGTCCACACTTATACTAGAATCAGGCACATAGTAAGTGTTGAGTAAATATTGAACGAATAAATGAAAGAATGAAACCACACAAATAGTTATTATAGAGTCTTCAATAATTCTTAATAGCTTAATATCTTTGACCCCTATTTAATAGTCCTACTTGGATTTATAACATATAAAATTTCTTAGAATGCATGTATAAGTGTAGATAGTGTGTGTATCAGACAGATCTATATACTTAAGTGGGAGGACACAATTAAGTGCTGGTAAATTTAGTTATGCTGCCGAGTATTAATTATACGTTACTGAAAATGAATTTAAAGGAATATAGGCAAGAGAATGGGAAGGAAAGAAAAAAATGTAAGTGTAGCTATAGGATCATGGCAATTTAGCATATACTTCCAAATTAGCAAGGGGGAAAATGTTGCATATTTATATCTATTTATGCACCTGTAAGTAATGGAGAATACCTATGATTTAGGAATAATTACTTATACCCTACCAATTCTACAGGTAATGTATGGCTTTTGTAAGATAGTATTATCCAGAACACATTATGTCACTTTTGAATTTAATCTAAACTAGTGGAATTGAACAAAAAACGAATACATTCATAAGTGACACATTTTTCTAAGGCCTTCCTTTTTTTTTTTAAACCAGAAAAAGAGTGCAATATCTCCAAGTGGGAATACACCCATATTCCTTAATCAAATTGGAGACTAGCTGATGTTTGTCACTGACAAAATTAAAAATTCATTGTTTGGTTTAGTAGCTTGAAACCCTGTTATGTCACGTTCTTCATTGAATGACACACATTCTTTTGTAGAAGTGTTCTGCTAAATGCCCACCAGAATGCTGGCAATTGGGGCATGCAAATTTGTTCCGCAACTAAGAACAAGAGGAGGATTTAGAAGCTATTTTAATGCGGTGGTACATTTATGTTTAAAGTACAATAATGTTCATGTCATTATCATGTATTATTCATATGCAGTATTTGAAATGGAGGTCTTTCCAAATATATTAAGAAACTCTTATTCACAATAATCTAATTAATTCCCACACTCCATTCCTCTGATTTCAGCAAGTGTGAATCTTCAGGCTGAATTATATCACAGGCTATAAACTGGCACCTCATGGGCCAGATGCAGCCAGCAATATGTTTTGTTTTGCCCCCATAGTGTTTAATTTTTAAAAAATTATTTGCCGGAATCTAAAAATAGGGAGCTATTACACAAAAATCCAGATTTTCAGTCCCTTTTGTAACAATTTGCTGTAGCTCAGTAGGCCTGTAGGTGGGGCCCTTGCTCTCTGATTCCACGCAGGCCCCACCGCCCATGATTTGTCTTCCCTTGTCCTAAAGAGGACTTCTCCAGGCGCTGGGAACGTAGTATAAGGATGCTTCCCATAACATCGTTACATGGTAGTTTGACATGAATAAAAAATATTGGCTAGAACTAGAAAGCTATTTCTGTAACTAGGGATGAATGATAAGGCCTATCTCAACTATCAGGGAGTTCATTGGGTATCTATAGCCATAAACCATCTCGAAGAAAAACGTTTTCAATTCTGCTTTAAAAAGTGTTTTTCATCCTTATTAAGGGACAGTTTCCATGAACTGAATTTTCTTTTTCTCATATACCTGTTTTATGCAAATCCTACTAAAGAAAAGTATACTAGAGGTCACAGTTTACTTTTTAAAGGTCCACTTTGTAATTCAAATTCATGTCAGCTATTTTACATCAAATTTTATTTGAATCATTTTTAAACATTCAAAAGTATTTACTTTGATTTTAAATTAAAACTAACACTTTTACTGATACCTAACATTTATTGAGCCATTATTATTGGTTATAAAATTGTGCTAATGGCTTTATATACATAATTTCATTTAATCTCACAAAAACCATATGAAGTATGTGCTCTTGTTATCCCAATTTTACAGCTAGAGATTAAATAACTTCCCTAAGATCTCAAAGTAGTGAAATCAAGTCTCGAGGCCAGTTTTGTTTGATTTCAGAGTCATGTTCTTAACCACGACAGTGTGGGAAGGAAAGACAGGAAAGAATGAAAGAAGGAAGGAAGGAAGGAGGGAGGGAAGGAAAGTGTAGAGGAGAGGAGAATAGAATAGAATAGATTATATCTAGGTACATGCACACATTAATGGTAAATTTTGACTTTGAAACTTTTTTTTATGAGGAAGATCAGCCCTGAGCTAACATCCGACGCGAATCCTCCTTTTTTTGCAGAGGAAGATTGGCCCTGGGCTAACATCCATGCCCATTTTCCTCTACCTTATATGGGACACTGTCACAGCATGGCTTGACAAGCAGTGTGTCAGTGCGCACCCGGGATCCGAACCTGTGAATCCTTGGGCCACCGAATTGGAGCGCACGCACTTAACTGCTATGCCACTGGCCTGGTCCCTGACTCTGAAACTTTTGATGCAGTTACAAGGTTGTAAGTGTGTGTGCACGTGTGTGCACATGTGTGCATACATGCCAAGAATGACGTAAAATGTTTTTCTTATTGTGAAATGTGGTGAAAAAAGTTTAAAGCCACTGCACTATAGCATATTGTTTCCTGGAATTAGAGCTCATAACATTTAATGAAATTGTATTAATATTTTGGGTAGATGTGAAGTTTGGATTTAAACATCTTTTTAAATACATTATGTTCCTTTAGCATTGTAGTGCAAAAAAATTACTAAAATGTATTATAATTTTACAAACTAAAAATAATAGTCATATCTTAGACTTTTAGGGCATTACCTAGTCTTTTAAAATAAGAATATTATTCGAATAGAATCAACGTGCTGCAAAATGTAAGTAGCAATGTCAGAGATTTAAGACTGATGAGTCATTTTAAAAAAACAAAGTGCAATATATGTTTCTTCAATGCCTTTCGTTTAACTATTTTGTCTATTTTATCTCAAACATCTTATTTCTTCTGTGGATACAAGGTAGACACATTAATTAATCAGGCAACGTTGCTTTATTCAGCTCTGTAGATGTTGTTTAATCAGTAATTAATTTCTGCTGTGAAGAGTTTGTTAACAAATCCTAAACTAGTGTCTGATGGAGAAAAATAAACACGTTGGAGCCTGAAATAACTGACCATAATTTCATACTTAAATTGTTTCCCTGTGGTTGTGCCAAGGGGTGTGTTGTGGGCAGAAGTTTTAGACCCCAATAATCTCCATCACCTCACAAAGTCAACACTAAATAAAGAAAGCTCAATTCTGATCTAATCCAAGTCTCCTCTGCTGGCTGCTTCTTAGCCAGGCTACATGACCAATGCTCTCGGTTGAGAGGGCTGAATCTTAACACTAGACCACCACGGCTATCTACAATGGCCAAGTCCATTTGGAGCAGAGAGATTATTAGAAGTGACATCTTGAGAGAGATCAATTGCATCTTATATTGGAGGAATAATAATTGTAAAGTTATGCCCAAACATCAATACAGCACCTTTGCTTTCTGTGGTTCTCTTCACTTTAGTTTCATAACTTGGAATTTTTTCACAAAACACAAATTTCCCAGCGGCTTATGGTGGCTTTGGTTGTCTCCCTGTTCTATATGGTCTGTAGCAGTCTGTAAATTATATATATATAATATATATATATTATATATATATAGAAATTATTATTTTCTATCTATATGTTATATAGTAATGTGTAGCATACATTATAGCCAGCCCTGGTGGTCTAGTGGTTAAGATTCGCCACTCTCACCACTGAGGCCTTGTTTCATTTCCCAGTCAGGGAACCACACCATCCACGTGTTGGTTGTCCTACTGTGGCAGCCATGTGTTGCTGTGATGCTGAAAACTATGCCAGTGGTATTTCAAACACCAGCAGGGTCACCCTTGGTGGACAGGTTTCATTGGAGCTTCCAGACTAAGACAGATTAGGAGGAAGGTCCTGGGCCACCCACTTCCAAAAAAATTGACCATGAAAACCCTAGGAATAGCAGCCGAGCGTTTTCTGATATAGTGTTGGAAGGCGAGAGGATGGTGCAAAAGATGGGGCAGGGTTCCATTCTGTTGTGCACAGGGTCACTAGGAGCAAGAATCGACTCAACAGCATGCAATGACAACTTATACATTATATAATGTATAATTATATATTAATATGCTATATATTAATATATATTATCAATATATATTGAAGGTTGCCAACAGTTTGGTGTGCATAAAATAGTGTGCTCCTCATCCTGATCACTATTTCAAATATTCTACAAGGCCCTATCTGATCTAGCCCTTTCCTGACTTTTAGACCTCTTGCTATATTTTGGATTCTTGACCCTTTCTCTTCTTAAGACAACCAAGCTCATCCCACCTTAGAGCCTTTGCTTGTATTATCTTTGTGTAGAACATTCTGCACCCAAATAGTCACATTTCTAGTGTGCAAAGTAACACTTCTTGAAAAAACAGAAACTGTTTCTAGAAAATTTGGACACTAGGATACCCTATAACTCAGAAATTCCACCTCTAGGCACATGCCCATAGAGAAACACATGTGTATCAGGTCAAAAGTATAATAAAAAATGATCAGAGTTATGTTAGCTGTAATAGCAAACAAATAGAAAACAACCTGGAAACAACCCAGATGTCAATCGAGAACAGAATGGATGCATACACTGTGATGAGTTCACACTGGAATATTATACACAGCATTGAAAATGAATGAATATGCATCAACATGGATGAATGTCAGAAACAAAATGTAGACCCAAAAAAGCCAGTTACAAAGAAAAGCTATGATTTCATTTTTATAACATTTTAAACATGCAAAACTATTATATTTTCAGGTATATATAAGTGTGGTAAAATCATTAGGAAAACTAAGCAAATGATAAACACAAAATTAAAAGTGGCAGCAAATTCTGGAGGTGGGGATAAGGGAGAAGTTGAGATCAGAAGAGTACATAGAGGCCTCAAAAGTTTTATTTCTTAAGCTAGATTTTAAGAACCCGTGTGTTTTCATTTTATCTATGTGATATACACATGGAAAAAATAATATAAATAATAGCACTAAATAATAACATTCTTACGTGTTGAATATTTTAAAATTAAAACAATAGGCCATCAGTCCTTCTGTATTCATCTTATTTTCTCATAACTTATCACTATCTGAAATTACTATATTCATTTATTGCTGATCTCTTTATTGTTAGTTTCTCTCCCTTTCCCCACCAGACTGCAGGCTTCACAAAAGCTGGTACCTGGGCTCTCTGGTTCAGTGCTCAAAATAGGAGAGTGCTTCCCCCTTAGTAGGCACTAAATAAACTTATCTATGATTTAATGAATCACCAGCAGATGTGTATTACAAATATACTAACTGCAGAAAATTGTGAGGGGGACCTTTTTAGGTGTATATATATATATCGTTCCCTTAAGGGACTTAGATTTTAATTGGATTTGTTCAACATTACATATCCTCAGTGAATCAAATCATTTTCTTATCGAACTGAGTCTCCTATTCACATACCCATTGCTATTCCTTGTACAGCTGACCATTGACGTGTGTGATTTTTTTTTTCTTCACAGGAGGCATCTTGAATTTTGGCATTTAATGAATCCTAATGTGACAAGATGAAAGATTAGGGAACACTCATCACCCCTCCTCTCATCTACTCTATCACTGGATAGGAAAATTACTTGTAAATTTCCTGAAGGATGTAATCCTACCCCTGTTAACTGCCTGAAAAATAATTTGCTTGTATTAAACGAATGTCTTTTTCTTGTTAATTTCTTAATGAAAAACAGTGTAGAAACTATTACTTAAATGGCACGGAAAAGCTGAGTACTTAATTACCAAAGGAAGACCAGAAAAATGTTAAGTGAAGTGTAACAACAATTACAAAATGAGCTAAGAAGCCATTAAACAATGTTTAACATATATGTTTTAAAATTTTGCTTTTACTCAAGTTGTACTATTCGACTGTTTAATTATTTTAGAAATAAGAAATGATAATACTTTAATGTAGAGATTAAAAATAAATTCCTAACACCATTCCCAAGAATTGAGTCATTAGCTAATATAATTTTTTTTCCAATCAGAGTCATAAAAAATCATTCAACTTTTGGCTATACAATTTATGAACACATATGGAACAAAGAACCTAACTGGAGTGATACCTTCCTCCTCAGCTCTTTCCTCAAAATTTAATCTTTATAAAAACATCACTGAGGCTGGCCCCGTGGCTTGGCGGTTAAGTGCGCGTGCTCCACTGCTGGCGGCCCAGGTTCGGATCCCAGGCGCACACCGACGTACTGCTTGTCCAGCCATGCTGAGGCCGCGTCCCACATACAGCAACTAGAAGGATGTGCAACTATGACATACGACAATCTACTGGGGCTTTGGGAAGGAAAAAGGAGGAGGATTGGCAATAGATGTTAGGTCAGAGCCAGTCTTCCTCAGCAAAAAGAGGAGGATTAGCATGGATATTAGCTCAGGGCTGATCTTCCTCACAAAAAAAAAAAAAAAATCACTGATTTTTTTCTTTAAAAAGAATGATCTACAAGATACAAAATTGTAGGAGATACTACCAACCAAGAGCAATCATGAATTTTAATGGTCCAGAGAAGAGGATCATGACCTACAGTCATGAGATGTAAGAGGTAAGCCCCGGGTTGCTGGACTATATTGCCTGGGTTTGCACACTATTTCTTCCACCCACACACGAGTTGTATAACCTTCAGAAAGTTACTTTCTCTTTGTCTCATTTCTTCATCCATAAAATGAGGATGATAATAATAGTCCCTGTCTCACAGGGCTTTGAAGGTTGGAGGAAATAACATGCATAAAATACTTGGAACACCACCACATATAGGATATGTTTTACCACTACTTATCTAAAATATGAACCTTTAAGTGTAAAGATTAATTTATTTGACTCTTAAGGTCTGTGTGAAAGACACGATGGGTATCTTACAAAATACCTGTTAAAGCCTAACTCGTCAATGAACATGCCTAAAATAAATTTAGAGAATATATTAGAAGTAGTCAAGTTAGCATATAAATTCATGCAGCAAAAAATCGTGGATCAATTCCACATATGAAGTCTTATAATAAAATTTTGCTTGTCCCAAATCACAAATCTCTTTAAAGTTGAAAAAAATAAATAATATATGACAAATTACCTTAACGGTATCACTAATATTTTTATAGAAGAAAAGTGTCTGGTCAACAGAAAGAGAAGACAAGCCACAGAGTAGGAGAAAATGTTTGCAAAAGACACATCTGATAAAGGACTGTTATCCAAAATATAAAAATAACTCTTAAAACTCAACAATAAGAAAACAAACAACACAATTAAAAAATGGGCGAAAGTCCTGAACAGCCACCTCACTAAAGAAGATAAATAGATGACAAGTAAGCACATGAAAAGATTAGGGAATTGCAAATTAAAACAACAATGAGATACCATTACACACCTATTAGAATGGCCTAAATCTAAAACACTGACAACACCAAATGCTGGCAATGATGTGTAGCAACAGGAACTCTCATTCATTGCTGATGCAAAATGGTACAGTCACTTTGGAACACAGTTGGACTGTTTCTTATGAAACTAAAATACTCATACCATACAATCCAGTAACTGTGCTCCTTGATATTTATCAAAATGAATTTAAACTTATGTCCACACAAAAACCTGCAGACAGATATTTAGAGCAACATTTTTCTGGTCTTCCTTTAGTAATTAAGTACTTTGGGCTTTTCTATGCCATTTAAGTAATAATTTCTACACTGTTTTTTGTTAAGAAATTAACAAGAAAAAGACATTCCTTTAATACAAGCGAATTATTTTTCCAGCAGTTAACAGGAATAGCATTACATCCTTTAGTGCTAAAAAGAAATGAGCTATCAAGCCATGAAAAGACATGGAGGAAACTTAAATGCATATGACTAAGCAAAAGAAGCCAATTTGAAAAGGCGACATACTGTATGATTCCAACTATGTGACAGTCTAAAAAAGGCAAAATTATGGGCACAGTAAAAAGATTAGTGGTTGCCAGGGGTTGGGGGAAAGACCACAGAGTATGTTTTGGGCAATGAAACTATTCTGTATGATACTACAATGGTGAATACATGTCATTATACATTTGTCCAAACCTATAGGATATACAGCACAGAAGTGAACCCTAATGTAAACTATGAACTTTGGGAGATAATGATGTGCTAGTGTGGGTTCATTAGTTGTAAAAAATGTACCACTCTGGTGCAGGATGTCGATAGTGGGGGAGGTTGTTAATGTGTGGAGACAGGGGAACTAACGGAAACTCTCCATTAGTTTTGCTGTGAGGGGCTGGCCCGGCAGTATAGCAGTTAAGTTTGTGCAGTCCACTTTGGTGGCTCAGGGTTTGCTGGTTTGGATCCTGGGCGTGGAACACTCACTTCTCATCAAGCCATGCTGAGGCGGCGTCCCCCATAGAAAAGCTACAACTCTACAACTATGATACACAACTAGGTACTGGGGCTTTGGGGAGAAAAAAGAAAAAAAAAAAGACAAAGATCGGCAACAGATGTTAGCGCAGGACCAATCTTAAAAAAAAAAAGCCAACAAGCCTTTAAAATAAGATTTTACTGTGAACCTAAAACAGTTCTAAAAAAAGAAAGTTTATTAATTGAAAAAACAGTAACTGGCATGTAGATATTGACTAAGCAATATACAGTAATGTTAGTAAAATATAGAATCTAATCTTTCTGTACAAGAATCTTAAACTAGGTATTAAAAGTATATTTGGCTTATGTATTCTTTAGCTATGATTATAAAACAGCTAGAGAATTAAATTTAAATAAACAAAAATGTTCCAAATTTACTGCCTGAAATTAATTAATCAACTAGGTGATTTAATTTTTTTTACCTCTAGCACCTTGTCTTTCCTTTTTTATGTTTTTGGGAACAGCCAAAAATGAGGAAATAAAGACTGATAATTGAAGTTATATATTCATTATCGTTTTTTTGTGAGGAGGACTAGCCCTGAGCTAACATCCAATGCCAATCCTCCTCTTTTTTGCTGAGGAAGATTGGCCCTGGGCTAACATCCATGCCCATCTTCCTCTACTTTATATGGGACGCTGCCCAACATGGCTTAACAAGTGGTGCATTGGTGTGCGCTGGGGGTCCGAACCTGCGAACCCTGGGCTGCTGCAGGGAAGCACGCACACTTAACTGCTTGTGCCACGAGGCCGGCCCTACATTCATTATCTTATAAAAACATTTAGAATTATACAGCTATGCAGGATGAACTGAATCTTAAGCCCAAAGTTGTAGGAAGTAGTAATAGTAGTGATTGTAGAATAAATTATAATTTAAAAATAATGACATCATTTTAAATTGCAACTTAGAGTTAAGCCTTGAGAAGGTAAAAAGCAAACTTATTAAAAATAATTTGCAGAAATTTTGGCAACTAACATTTCTTTCTAGTAACTTGAATTAACTTACCAAGAGACCCTATACACTGGAGACTAAATTTCTATGCCAAATTTCAAATAACAAATTCTATTGACACCAAACTTGCTATCTGTTAGACTATTTTATTTACCCCAATGTCAAGTTATTTATATTTATCTTAAGCATTATGCTAGATTTTAGGAAACCTGAAATTTTCTAGTGTTTGGAATGATGCCTAAGGGTTAATAAATAGAATGGTTGGAAAAGAGTGCCACTTTTGAGTCAAATGGATTAGCAGTGCAACTGGAGTGATCAATTTCTTCTACGCTACTGGTGTTAATAAGTAGAATGACACTTGACCAAATGTTATCAGATAAATGGATTCCAGAACAGTTTGGGCACCATATGTGCAAATAAAGCCTGTTTTTCCTTCTTTCTGGAAATCAGGAGCTGGAATAGATGTTATTGCTCCTTTCTGCCCAATAAGACCAGAGGGAATGATTTTACTTTTCAATATTTAGGTTTCCTCACATGGAAAATAGCTGAAATAATATAGACCTATGTATATTTCTTACTCAAAGAAATGTCAGAATTTATATGTCTGTACATATGCATGCATTATGCATGTTTACAGTCTCTTGATATCCCAGGGCATTAAATGACACAAGTATTTCTGGTGGAGCATAATAATAATCCTTCCACGCAAGAGTTTTTAAAGTTGTTTCATATCTATGACCGCATTTGAGATTTCCAATGATCCAGCAAGGTTGCCAAAATAGATGTTAGTATTTCCACAGAACATATGAAAAAACTGAGGTTCAGAGAGTTGACATTGCTTTCCCAAAGTCATATGGCTAGTAAGTTAGAGTCTAGATTAAAACCTAGGTTAGTGACTCCTAAACCAACCCTCTTAACTACAAAATGAGGTTGTTTCCATTCTTAATGTTAGAATATAATGTTTAAACAGCCTTAGGGGCGCGGAGTCAAGATGGCGGTGTAGGCAGACTCTGAACTCTCCTCCTCCCGCGGACACAGCCAATTTACAACTACTCGTGGAAAAATTACCCCTGAGACAGAACTGAAAACTGGATGAGGAACTCCTGCAACAACGGACAATCCTAACTGAGGTGGAAGAGGCAGAGACCCCCTTCCAGAGAGGAAAAACGCCGCCTTCACAAGCCGCCAGCTTCACGGCCGCCGGGAGCAGCCACCAGGTACGCAGCCTCCCTGGAGGCGCGGGGTCCTGAGCCGGGGAGCGCCCCCGCTGTGGGCATTTTGTGGACCCAGCACAATCGACACCAGCAGCATAATATCTGACTTTGCCTGCTACTAAAGCATTGGGGAACACCCCCAGAAAACCCGGTTCACAAAGAAACTAAAACTGGCTCTTAAAGGGCCCGCGCACAAACTCACCCGTTCCAGAAAGCATCCTAAAATCACCAGAAAGAAAGGTGCACAGTGCTTTGGTGACAAGAGACTCACCTAATAGGCCCTGAGTGCATCTCGGTGAGGGGTGAGACCTCTCCAGGGACTGGGACATTGGCGGCAGCCATTGTTGTGGCCTGGTGTGAGCGTGCTGACACAGACGCCATTGGAGTTCTCCCTGAGGCCTGCTAGCCCAGGGTCTGCTCCACCCGCTAGAGCACCGATTTAATCCAGCTCAGCCAGGGCAGGCAGCCCACCCTAGAGACTGGCCCACCCAACAACAAGCCCTCAGGCAACGTGTGGGCCTGCATAGATTGGTGACTGGATTCTCTGCAGCCTGGCAACTGAGCCGACTTGAGCGGGCAGGGTGTGCACAAGGAGAGGGTGGAGAGTGTGGGGCAGTAGCGGAGTGTGTGGGGCTCCCGCCGTGGTGAGACTGGGTCCGCTTGGGGAGGTCGGGGCGCTCACACGGGGCAGGACTGTGTTGACTGTGTGTGTGGACCTGTGGGTGGCAGGGCTTGTCAGCTGCAGAAGACTTGTGCTTCTCAAAGACCTACATAGGAGGTTTGCCCCACCTTCCAAAGCCTGAAACAATTGGGTGCTCCTGTGCCTGAGGCCAGCCCCACCCAGCTGAAATCCTCAGAGAGCTGACAAGAGACCTAATAGGCTAGAGGCTTACAGCAATTGTAAGGCCCTGAGCCTAACAACCTGCCACGCTGGGGGCCTACTCACTTAAAAGAAATACTGCAACACAAATGTGGTATTAGAACTTACAGCCAACTGTGCTGGGGCTCCCCACACCTGATAAAGAGACTGAAGGGCCCACAACAACTACAAGCAGCTGAGCATAACAACAGCTGGCCAGGAGCATAACTCAGCCTCCCTGGGCGCCTATAGGGAGAGCTAACAGGCCACACGTAGCCCACATAGGGGCCACCCCTGGAACATTGAGAACTGAGGGAAGCACACTGGAAGCCTCCTAAGGCATCACTTACATAAGGTCACCTATCCAAGAGCAGGAGATGTAGCTGACCTACCTAATACATAGACACAAGCACAGGGAAAGAGGCAAAATGAGGAGGCAAAAGAATACATTCCAAGTAAGGGAACAGGACAAAACCCCAGAAAAGGAACTAAGTGAAACAGAAATGAGCAACCTACCTGACAGAGAGTTCAAACTAAGAGTGTTAAGGGTGCTCACTGATCTGGGGAGAAGAATAGATGAACTCAGTGAGAATGTCAATAAAGAAATGGAAGATATAAAAAAGAACCAAGCAGAAATGACAAATACAATACTGGAAATGAAAAATTCATTAGAGGGACTCAAAAGCAGAGTAGAGGATACGGAAGAACAGATCTGTGAGCTGGAAGAAAGACTAGAAGAAATTACCCAAGGTGAACAGGTAAAAGAGAAAAGAATTAAAAAGAGTGAGGACAGTCTAAGGGACCTCTGGGACAACATCAAGCGCACTAACATCCGTGTTATAGGTGTCCCGGAAGGAGAAGAGCGAGACAAGGGGGCAGAGAATCTATTTCAAGAAATAATAGATGAAAACTTCCCTAACCTAAGGAAGGAAACAGACATCCAGGTACAGGAGGCACAGAGAGCCCCAAACAAGATAAACCCAAAGAGGCCCACACCAAGACACATCATAATCAAAATGTCCAGAATTAAAGATAAAGAGAGAATCCTAAAAGCCGCAAGAGAATGTCGAGTTACATACAAAGGAAACCCCATAAGGCTATCAGCTGACTTCTCAGCAGAAACCTTACAGGCTAGAAGAGAATGGCACGATATATTTAAAGTGCTAAAAGGAAAAAACTTACAGCCAAGGATACTCTACCCAGCAAGGTTATCATTCAAAATGGAAGGAGAGATCAAAATTTTCCCAGATAAGCAAAAATTAAAGGAGTTTGTCACCAAGAAACCAGTGCTACAAGAAATGTTAAAGGGACTGATTTAAGGGGAAAAGAGAAGACCAAAAGTAGGAAAAATTATCTATTTCCATGATTAGAACGTAATGGATACAAATGCCCAACAAAGAGGTTAGATATGATATCAAAAACATAAAAGGAGGGAGGAGGGGAGTTAAAGAGTACAGCTTTCAGACAGAGGTCAAACTAAAGTGACCATCAATTCTGTATAGAAGAAGTAAGGAACAGAGAAGGACTACTAAAACACTGAGAAAAAAAAAAAAAGTTAAAAAATGGCAGTAAGTACATACTTATCAATAGCTACTTTAAACGTCAATGGACTAAATGCTCCAATTAAAAGGCATAGGGTGGCTGACTGGATAAAAAAACAAGACCCATATATATGCTGCATACAAGAGACACACTTCAGACCTAAAGACACTCACAAACTGAAAGTGAAGGGATGGAAAAAGATACTCCACGCAAATGGCAACGAAAAGAAAGCTGGGGTAGCAGTACTCATATCAGACAAAATAGACTTTAAAACAAAAACTGTAAAAAGAGACAAAGAAGGGCATTACATAATGATCAAGGGAACAATCCAACAAGAGGATATAACACTTGTAAATATCTATGCATCCAATGTAGGTGCACCTAAATATATAAAGCAATTATTAACAGACATAAAAACAGAAATAGACAGTAACACAATAATAGTAGGGGACTTTAACACTCCACTTACACCAACGGATAGATCATCCAAACAGAAGATCAATAAGGAAACATTGGCCTTAAATGACACACTAGAACAGATGGACCTAGTAGATATATACAGAGCATTCCATCCAAAAACCGAAGAATACACGTTCTTTTCAAATGCACATGGAACATTCTCCAGGAGTGATCACATATTAGGCCACAAAACAAGTCTCCGTAAATTTAAGAAGATTGAAATAATACCAAGCATTTTTTCTGACCACAACGGTATGAAACTAGAAATCAACTATAGGAAGAAAATCAGAAAAGCCACAAATACATGGAGATTAAACAAAATGCTACTGAACAATGACTGGGTTAATGAAAAAATCAAAGAAGAAATCAAAAATACCTGGAGACAAATGAAAATGAAAATATGACATGACAGAATTTATGGGATACAGCAAAAGCGGTTCTAAGAGGGAAGTTTATAGGGATACAGGCCTATCTCAACAAAAAAGAAAAATCTCAAATAAACAATCTAACAATGCACCTAAAGGAACTGGAAAAAGAAGAACAAACAAAGCCCAAAATCAGTAGAAGAAGGGAAATAATAAAAATCAGAGCAGAAATAAATGAAATAGAGACCAAAAAACAATAGAAAAAATCAAAAAAACCAAGAGCTGGTTCTTTGAAAAGATCAACAAAATAGACAAACCTTTAGCTAGACTCACCAAGAAAAAAAGAGAGAAGGCACAAATAAGTAAAATCAGAAATGAAAGAGGACAGGTTACAACAGACACCTCAGAAATACAAAAGATTATAAGAGAATACTATGAAAAGCTATATGCCAACCAATTCGACAATCTGGAAGAAATGGATAAATTCTTAGTATCATACAACCTTCCAAAACTGGATCAAGAAGAAGTAGAGAATTTTTTTTTTTTTTAAAGATCTCCTTTTTTTTTTTTTTTAATTTTATTTATTTATTTATTTATTTTTTTCCCTCAAAAGCCCCAGCGGATAGTTGTATGTCATAGCTGCACATCCTTCCAGCTGCTGTATGTGGGACACGGCCTCAGCATGGCCGGAGAAGCAGTGCGTTGGTGCGCGCACGGGATCCGAACCCTGGCCGCCAGCAGCGGAGCGTGCGCACTTAACCGCTAAGCCATGGGGCCGGCCCGAAGTAGAGAATTTGAATAGACCAATCACCAGTAAGGAGATCGAAACAGTAATCAAAAACCTCCCCAAAAATAAAAGTCCAGGACCAGACGGCTTCCCTGGTGAATTCTACCAAACATTCAAAGAAGACTTAATACCTATCCTTCTCAAACTCTTCCAAAAAATTGAGGAGGGGGGGAAGCTCCCTAACTCATTCTACGAAGCTGACATTACCCTGATACCAAAACCAGACAAGGACAACACAAAAAAGAAAGTTACAGGTCAATATCACTGATGAACATCGATGCAAAAATCCTCAACAAAATACTAGCAAATCGCATACAACAATACGTTAAAAAGATTATACACCAGGATCAAGTGGGATTTATTCCAGGGATGCAGGGATGGTTTAACATTCGCAAATCAATCAACGTAATACACCACATTAATAAAATGAAGAACAAAAATCACATGATCATCTCAATAGATGCAGAGAAAGCATTTGACAAGATACAGCATCCATTTATGATAAAAACTCTGAATAAAATGGGTATAGAAGGAAAGTACCTCAACATAATAAAGACCATATATGAGAAACCCACAGCTAATATCATCCTCAATGGTGAAAAACTGAAAGCTATCCCTCTAAGAACAGGAACCAGACAAGGATGCCCACTGTCACCACTCCTATTTAACATAGTATTGGAAGTCCTAGCCAGAGCAGTCAGGCAAGAGAAAGAAATAAAAGGGATCCAAATTGGAAAGGAAGAAGTGAAACTGTCACTATTTGCAGATGACATGATTTTATATATAGAAAACCCTAAAGAATCCACCAGAAAACTTTTAGAAGTAATAAACGAATATGGTAAAGTTGCAGGATACAAAATCAACATACAAAAATCAGTTGCATTTCTGTACACTAACAATGAAGTAGCAGAAAGAGAAATTCAGAATACCATCCCATTTACAATTGCAACAAAAAAAATAAAATACCTAGGAATAAACTTAACCAAAGAGGTGAAAGATCTGTACACCGAAAACTATAAAACATTCCTGAAAGAAATTGAAGAAGACACAAAGAAATGGAAAGATATTCCGTGCTCTTGGATTGGAAGAATTAACATAGTTAAGATGTCCATACTTCCTAAAGCCATCTATAGATTCAACGCAATTCCTATCAAAGTTCTAACAACACTTTTCACAGAAATAGAACAAAGAATCCTAAAATTTATATGGAACAACAAAAGACCCCGAATAGCTAAAGGAATCCTGAGAAAAAAGAACAAAGCTGGAGGTATCACACTCCCGGATTTCAAAATATACTACAAAGCTATAGTAACCAAAACAGCATGGTACTGGCACAAAAACAGACACACAGATCAATGGAATAGAATCGAAAGCCCAGAAATAAACCCACACATCTATGGACAGCTAATCTTTGACAAAGGAGCCAAGAACATACAATGGGGAAAAGAAAGTCTCTTCAACAAATGGTGTTGGGAAAACTGGATAGCCACATGCAAAAAAATGAAAGTAGACCCTTACCTTACACCATGCACAAAAATTAACTCCAAATGGATTAAAGATGTGAATGTAAGACCTGAAACTATGAAACTTCTAGAAGAAAACATAGGCAGTACGCTCTTCCACATCGGTCTTAGCAACATCTTTTCAAACACCACATCTGACCGGGCAAGAGAAACAATAGAAAAAATAAACAAATGGGACTACATCAAACTAAAAAGCTTCTGCACAGCAAAGGAAACCATCAACAAAACAAAAAGACAACCTAACAATTGGGAGAAGATATTTGCAAACCATACATCTGATAAGGGCTTAATCTCCAAAATATATAAAGAACTCATGCATCTCAACAACAAAAAAACTACCAACCCAATTAAAAAATGGGCAAAAGACCTGAACAGACATTTCTCCAAAGAAGATATACAGATTGCCAACAGACACATGAAAAGATGTTCAAAATCACTAACTATCAGGGAAATGCAAATCAAAACTACAATGAGATATCACCTCACGCCCGTCAGAATGGCTATAATTAACAAGACAGGAAACAACATGTGTTGGAGAGGATGTGGAGAGAAGGGAACTCTCATACACTGCTGGTGGGAGTGCAAACTGGTGCAGCCACTATGGAAAACAGTATGGAGATTCCTCAAAAAATCAAGGATAGAACTACCATATGATCCAGCTATTCCACTGTTGGGTATTTATCCAAAGAACTTGAAAACACCAATTTGCAAAGGTACATGCACCCCTGTGTTCATTGCAGTGTTATTCACAATAGCCAAGACTTGGAAGCAACCTAAGTGCCCATCAAGGGACGAATGGATAAAGAAGATGTGGTATATATACACAATGGAATACTACTCAGCCATAAGAAACGATGAAATCCAGGCATTTGTGACAACATGGATGGACATTGAGGGTATTATGCAAAGTGAAATAAGTCAGAGGGAGAAGGTCAAATACCGTATGATTTCCTTCATTAAGTAGTAGATAATAACAACAATAAACAAACACATAGGGACAGAGATTGGATTGGTGGTTACCAGAGGGGAAGGGGGGAGGGAGGAGGGTGAAAGGGATAATTCGGTACATGTGTGGTGATGGGTTGTAATTAGTATTTTGGTGGTGAACATGATGTAGTCCATGCAGAAATTGAAGTACAATGATGTACACCTGAAATTTTTACAATGTTATAAACCAATGTTACTGCAATAAACAAAAAATTTATAAAAAAAATAAAAAAAAATAAAAAAAATAAACAGCCTTAGGAAACTGGGTAGTTCATATTTATTTATGTACTTTTGGGTTTGCCTGTTGGTGTATTTCATTTTCTTCTAGATCATGTAGAAACATATTCCAGGAAATATTATTCAAGGAAATATAATTTATGCAGTGTTTCCCAAACTGTGTTCAGTGGAACACAGGTGTTCTGTCAGACTGAAGTTAATAAGTATTCCAGAAAAACAGGATCCTACAGTCAAATTAGTTTGGGAAATCTAGCATAGTAGTACCTCTTGAACAGTCAGTGTACTAAGTCCTGCAGTAAAGCTACCTGTTTAACTTTGTTACATATCCCTGTGTACCTATGATATAACCTAAATTGATTTCATCATCACCTCCTTTTCTCATCCAAGGAATTAGTGTATAATTGACCTTGGAACACTTTGTGAAATACTTCTTTAGATAAAATGTAATGAAAAATATTGTCGTTTTTTTAACTTTACTTTTCTAGTTAAAGCAGTTAAAGCCTTGATGTTTCTCTAATGTTTACACTATCATCATTTTAAGCACTTAGAGGACAGGGACTACATGTTACTCATCCTTTTATCTCCTACTAACTAATACTTGCTGGGCACATAGTGGTAAGTTTTATATGAGTATAATTATCAGATATTTATTGGGTTGCTATGAATAAAATGCTATATTGTGTTAAGTGCAAAAATAAATTAATAACCAATTTGTAGTAATTTTCCTAGTATTGAGTAAATAAATGACAAAGAAAAAAGATTAGAGCTCTAACTTGAGATCTTTCTCTGCTTTTCAGATAAGAACACAAATGTATCCTACTCTGATAGAGAACAAAAGAAGAGCCAACAATCACATTTTCCCTGGGAACCCCCACTTGAACAGGGGAAAACTGGCTCCACTCTTGACAGGATAAACTAGAATTACACACACTCACACACACACACACACACACACATTTTTTAAGTAAGATAAACGCAAAGGAAAACATAGCATGGGGCAGGGAAATGCACTGATTGAAGCACTTTCACTATAGAAAGCATGTGCGTCTTCAAACATTCAGTATAATGCTCTTAACGTCTTTAGCAGAATGTTGTGACTAAACTCCAACGCCCACAAAGGCAGAGACTGTATATCCTCACCACACAGTACCCGGAACTCAGCTGAGAGCTGACACACAGTAGACATTTGTTGAATAAATGGATGAATGAATGAGTGTACAATTGATCCTGCCCTTTTTAGTATAATTTGATTAGTTTTCTCATTGGGCCAGAGAGCTAAGAGCATCTTCAGTTGAAAACTACTATTTTCTTTCCATAGTTTATTTTCACTGAATAAATTAGCAGGGAAATACCCTCTATCCAAGAGTTGAAAAGCAGTGACTTAATACACAATAATGTGTATCCAATTAAATCCTCAGGCATGGAGTTGTACAGCAAGATAATTGCAGGGACAGAGCACTGCAAGCTATGCTAGTGGTAAGTCTGGGACAGAGCCAAAATGGCCTTCAGGTGCCATTACATCTACAAATGATCACCCTGCTTTGGTAGGATCTGGCTCTAGGGATAGTTAATGAGCCTAGTGGATTCATCCTAACACAGGAGCCCAACTCCCTGTCCGAAAGTCTCATGCAAAGCATCTGTCAGCAGACCTGCCTGGAACAGACATATTTTCAAATAAAAGAGAGCTAGTTTATTCATGGTAAACAGAGTTGTTTCCCCTGAACCTAATGAAAAATACCAAGACAATAGTATTTCTCCCCTGCCTCTAGTAGAATCCCCTTCCCAGATGGTCTGTACTAGGTGCATTTTTCCTAAAAAATTATAGTTGGGTCATTTTCACTGTCAGAACAATGTTGCTCTCTCCACCTCAGTAAGTGTAAAGTTTTCCCTATATCTTATCTGGCTTTGTTGCCTCACAATTCAATGAACTAAGTCCAAATTTGATAACATTGAGACATAAATTTAGTGTTAGGGTTCATGAAAACAGGCTTGAGTATCCATTTGGCTTGATTCCTTCCTATAGTATCTAAAAAGTGGAAGTAACAAACACCAGTAACATGATATGTATTGCTATAAGCCTTTTATTTTCCTGTTCTGAATATTAACGTGAACATCCCACCAATACATCAGATATATATTTTTGGAGCTTATAGACATCTGCTGTATCCTGGGAGCTGCAAAATGTTCAGTGATTGAGGACTGTTCCAATCTTGCAATTTTGTAATTATTTCCAGATTGAGCAAAGATCAAAGCCCTCTACGTGTGTGTATAGCTTTAAACATACTAGAATAGAAACTAAACCATGTTTGGCAAGAAAACAGAGGAAGGGTAGAATTTTAAAATTTAAAAACAATGATCTACAAATAATAGTCACTTTTCACTTTACTGAATTTTAATTTCCAATGAAACACTAATAGTAGTTTCTATTTCTTTATTTCAGCAGATTTGATCTAGGTCTGAATCTTAAAAATGGCTTTTTCAGAAGCTACTAGTTTAAAATAGTTAATAATTACTTAGGTGGGCCTGGCCCCATGGCCGAGTGGTTCAAGTTCCGTGCTCCGCCTCAGCGGCCCAGGTTTGCATGTTCAGAAGCCAGGTGCAGACCTATTCCACTCACCAGTCATGCTGTGGCGGTGTCCCACGTACAAAGTAGAGGAAGACTGGCACAAATGTTAGCTCAGAGCTAATCCTCCTCAAGCAAAAAAAAAAAAAAAAAGAGGAGGATTGGCAGTGGATGTTAGCTCAGAGCGAATCTTTCTCAGCAAAAAAAAAAAAAAAAAAAAGAATTACTTAGTCATGATAGTTCCTGATCTGTAAATTTTATGCTACATACTTAGCAATAGATAAACTTCAATTTTATTTTGAATGAAGCTAAAACATCAAATGGCTGCACCGATGACTGCAGCACTGGAATCTGTATACCCTAGCATCCTACAGGCCATATTTTGAACCCCATAGGTGTGTATATTGTGTTCCTTGGAAGATGTGGAAATGACAGAACATACTTTTAAAAGTCAAAACTGTTAGAACTTTAAACCCATTTACCTAGAACTAGAGTGAATAATAAAGCTTGCTATTTCAAAGATATATTTGGATTATTAATAGGAATCATTATAACCTTCATAGGTTAGAAAAACATTTGCTTTAAGCCACATATTCCCTACGCTGCTACCACCCCTCTCCAAGCATATTTAACACTGTTTACCTCGAAACACGTTACACTGGCATGTCATCTGCCTGTCATTAGGATGTAACAGAAGACAATCCTACTGTATGTTCTAGCTAACTACTCACAATTTTATTTGTCAAAAAAAATAAAAATAAAAGTTGTACCTCATTTATTTACTTAGTATTTTCAGACACTTCCCTAATAAATAATTTAAAACAAAGGTTCTGGGAAATATAATCTTCATAAAATTGCCTCAAAAGTGGTTAACTTAGGAAACCAAATGTCTGATTAAGATGCATTAGATATCTTAAGAAACAATAATGTTACATGTGGCAATGTGGGATGATCAGAACGATAGCTATTATAATAAAGACATTAGGGAAAATGGTTTTAATAATCTTAGAACTTTGGCAGAACATTAAATTGCCTTTTTCTACATCAGAAGTAGCTATGATTGTTTCTGAAAAGAAAGAATAAATAGCAGGCTCTTACAGGGAGGGTGCCAACCCCTCTAGGAACACAACAGAAGGGCCCAGACCTGGATCTCTCCTGCATACCCTTCGGAGAATTTGCGGTATCTGGGAAGGCTCTGCTTTCACATGGGCACCCAGCTGTACCAGCACAGGTCAGGTAGCATTTCACGGTGTGTAATAAATTGATCCAGTCTTGACTTCCCTGGTGGCATAAAACAGTTTACTCAGAATTGCCGGGGCCCACACTATCCAGCTTCAAGTCATTTACTTAGAAGCTGCGGCCTCCTTTGCCGCTGTGTAGAAATATCAGGATAAACCAGGTTTCTCTTACTATTTCACACACCTCAGTCTCTTTATCGAATATCATATTGGGCACCCACCACGGGGCTGGTTTCCTAGCCTCTCAGGACAAAGTCAGGAAGAGGGACAGTTCATCTCATTCAGGTTCACAAAGGAATATAGATTTTCTTTCCACAAAGCCTTAAATGCAGATATAATTTAATTATAAAGATTCTTAAAACGGTTTATTTAATTTTTTTGGCTAAGTAAATTGCTTCCTGTACATGAAAGTACTGAATTGATAACCAAACAAGATGGGCATTTTGCTTTCCCATTTTTCTCAGTTTCACCCATAGACTTTGTAAAAATACTGTAGGTTTTTACCTCACTAATTCCTTGTGATCTATTCACTCCTTAGTGTTTTGCAAACTGGCTTTCCCATCCACCCTTTTCTAAAACGATACTTTTGTTTCTCTTCTTAGTCTGTTGACTACTTAGCCTGTTGCTCTCCTATGTCTGTCCTTGAATCACAGCCATTCCCTCTTGCTCTTATGGCTACAATAAAATATAATTTGTCCTCTTACTTCATCTTAAAGGTCAAACTGAAGAGGAAAAAGACCTTGCCTAAGAACTTATTAACAGTCTAAGACCTTATTAGTAGTGTCTTCAAAGCTTTGTCTGGGTATTGGAATAACCAAAAGAATTACCCAGGTCTGTTTTCAATTCCTAAAAAAGGCTCAAATAAAAAAATGTGTATATGTGCTTGTGGTATGGGGTGGGGGGTGTGTGTGTGTGTGTGTGTGTGTGTGTGTGTGTTGTATGGGGGTATGGTGGGGGATGAATTTTAAAAAATCACTGTCAGGGCCGGCCTGGTGGCATAGTGGTTAAGTTTGTGTGCTCTACTTTGGTGACCTGGGGTTCGCAGGTTCGGATCCTGGGCATGGACTTATGCACCGCTCATCAAGCCATGCTGTGGCAGGTGTCCCACATATAAAATAGAAGAATATGGGCACAGATGTTAGCTCAGGGCCAATCGTCCTCAGCAAAAAAAGGAAGATTGGCAACGGATGTTAGCTCAGGTCTAATATTCCACACCAAAAAAAAATTCACTGTTTTGTGTGATAACAAGAAATATTCACTCCATTGTGAGAAAGATGGCCTTGCTAAATAAAAAGGCAGGTAGCAAAAGGTTTTCTCTCATGAGATTTGACAATCTGCCTCCAAAAAGTTATTGTTTATCTTCGGGAAGTGTGTGAATTCGCTCTTACAGTCAAAGGAGTAATTAAGATCTGTCCTGGAGGGAAGACCTTCAAGGGGACTGGGCTGGGAGATCTTGTCCACCGAAGACTATCTTGCCTGACTGTGAGTGCCAAAGCCTCTTTCAACATTCTCCAGCTCCTTGGCATCCAACCCTCCACCTGCCTCCCAACAAAAATCAGAATTGTGCTTGATTCAAAGGGCAAAAGCCCTCCAAGAATTGACTGGCAGGTAACCCAGGCATTAAGTCACACTGAATTTCTTAGACGTGGGACTTGTACTATTAGGAAAAAGAAGGATGCTGAAGGAGAGATTAAATGCATGGAGTTTCCTGAAACGTAGCTGAAAATTTAGAGTCAAAGGTTAGAAAGACATTTTCCCAGACAGGCTCAACCTGAGGATAAAGAAACAAGTTAGGATCTAGAATCTTTTATGAGGGAATGACCTGTGAAGGTTTTAACCTCTTGGCTGCTTTTTCTCTGGTGTTACATGTCTCCTCTTCCTACATACAATTAATGTTATTGACCACATGATATCTCAACAAAATCTAATAAATACATAAAATCCTTGTTTTCATATGAAAATCAAGGTGCGGGGTTGAGCTGACATGGATGGAACAAGAACTGAATTAATTCACCGGCAGTAAGTGAGTGGAGTCTGAAGTGACTGTGAGAATCTACAGCACCCAGGAATTCACAGCCACTGTGGAGAGCGCACTGGACTTTCCACAAATCGTGGACTGGGGTTGAACCTAATTTATGCATGGCCAAAGGACAGACTGATCCTAGCAGGTTCTTGGATTCCACACTTAGTAAGCACCCCCTATGGCTCTCTCCACCTCCATGCCCTTTAAGCAAGCTCATCCACTCCTATGGCAGAGAGCACTGAGTATTACACCTGGGACATATTCAATCATTTGTTAGATTGAATTTCCTTGTTGAGATCACTTAAAATAATCTCATTACTGGATAGAAACAGAATCATTTTGTTGACACCTGAGACAGTGACCAAGTCTACTCTGAACACTGTTAAGCCCGCTGTGACAAGAATGCCTTGAACTCTGGGAAATGCTTAGTAAATGCCTATTGATGATTAATCCAAAAGGTTCCAAAAGCATTACAGGAGGTTATAAACAGACTGAAAAAAAAAAACATAAATCCCTCAAGACAGGGCCAGTCTTACAAGAGTATTCAGACTGTTTTCTCTGAAGCAGTTTTAAAAGAAAAGAATCATGAAAGGAAAATTCTAAATATCTTATCTTTATGATACAGGTTTGCAAAAAGCAATCAGAATGCCAAGTATTAATATGAAGGGCTTGCCTTTTTTGGTTCAATTTTCCCTTCTCTCCCTTTTAATTATTAGAAATTTCAAATAACAGAAAGTTTAAAGAACAGTAAAATGAATGCTCATATGCATCCCACCTAAATTCAACAATTATTAATATTTTGCCATATTTGCTTGCTCTCTCTCTTGCTCTCTTTCTCTCTCCTTCTGGAAGGGATTATTTGAAAGTAAATTTCCTGCAGAAGTCATTGCCTCAAACAATTCAGTATTCATGTCTAAGAATAAACACATTTCTTATGTAGCCACAATATTATCACACTTAAAAAATTAACAATTTTGTAATATCATCCAATACCCAATTCATGTTCAAATATTCTCAATTGTCCCTAAAATATCTTTTATAGCTATTTTTTTCAAACCAGTAAAGATGCAACAAAGATTTCTATATTGCATTTATTTGTTATGTCTAGAGCAGTCCCCCACCATTTTTTTCCCCACTACATTGACTTTTTGAAGAGACCAGGCCAATTGTCTTGTAGAATGGCCTAGAATCTGGATTTCTCTGATTGTTTCTTCCTGGTGTTAGTTAACCCATTCCTCTGTCCTCTGCATTTCCTATAAACTCAAAGTTAGATTTAAAGGCTTGGCTAAAGTTAAGCCCTCTTGGCAAGAATACTGCATGGGTGATGCTTTGTACTTCACATTACTTGAAATCAGAAGGCAGATAATGTCAGCTTGTCCCACTATTCATGAAGTTAAATTTGATCTCTCTCTTTTTTTTTTTTTTGCTGAGGGAGATTCGCTCTGAGCTAACATCTGTTGCCAATCTTCCTCTTTTTGTATGTGAGCTGCTGCCACAGCATGGCCACTGACAGACGAGTCGCGTAGGTCCGTGCCTGGGAACTAAACCCCAGGCCACTGAAGCGGAGCACGCCGATCTTAACCACTTGGTTAAGGTGCTTCCCACCAGATTTCTCCATAATAAAGGTAAATTTTCCCATTTGCAATAATCTGTTGAGTAATACTTTGAAACCTTGCGATTATTCTGTTACCTCCCAAAACTTTCCCATAATGGTTTTAGCGTCCACTGGTGATCCATTTCTGAATCAATTGTTTCACTGGGGATTACTTGGCACTTTTTATTACTACCATAAAACAAGTGAAGTGATATCCTAGAGGAAGTGCAAAAAGAAAGTCAAACCATTAATAGAAATGTTTTTGTCTTGAACTCATTTGGAAGCCTCTAGATCAGTATTAAAACAAACTGCAGATGGGATATATTGACCACAGAGCAGAACATATTTGTTTCTGTGGAATAGATATTTGAAAAATAGTTCAAAGATTTAGGAAAGTTTGAAGAGGATAATCTTTATAGTTTGTCATTATACACAATGATGGTCTTCATTAGTTGTTGGTTACTTATTTTAAGAGAGTCTAGAATAGCCTGACAACATATTGTCTGACTGTCAACAACAGACCGACAACAGTCTAACAAGCATCTTAGAATCCCCTACCAAGAACATAAGAGGGGGGAATAACATAAACAGTAACTACTTTTTTTTTTTTGTGAGGAAGATCAGCCCTGAACTAACATCCACACCAATCCTCCTCTTTTTGCTGAGGAAGACCAGCCCTGAGCTAACATCTATTGCCAATCCTCCTCCTTTTTTTTTTCGCTTGTTCTCCCCAAAGCCCCAGTAGATAGTTGTATGTCATAGTTGCACATCCTTCTAGTTGCCATATGTGGGACGCCGCCTCAGCATGGCCGGACAAGCAGCGCGTTGGTGAGCGCCTGGGATCCGAACCCGGGCCGCCAGTAGCAGAGCGTGCGCACTTACCCACTAAGCCATGGGGCCGGCCCCAGTAAATACTTTTGATGTCTGAATAATAAGACCCTAAAAGATAACTTAAAATTGGAAAGACCAAGCAATATCTTTAAGAGCGGTAAGAATTCGGGGCCAGCCCAGTGGCATAATGGTTAAGTTTGCATGGTCTGCTTCGGTGGCTTGGGGTTCATAGGTTCAAATCCTGGGTGCGGACTGATGCATCGCTCATCAAGCCATGCTGTGGTGGTGTCCCATATACAAAATAGAGGAAGATGGGCACAGACGTTAGCTCAAGGCCAATCTTCCTCAGCAAAAAGACGAGGATTGGCAACAGGTGTTAGTTCAGGGCCAGTCTTCTTCACCAAAAAAACCAACAAACAAAAAAGAATGGAAAGAATTCCTTAATTTCTCTAGTGCAGACAATTTCAACACATTACCAATGTCAAGGATTGATTGAGTACAAAGGGGTGGGAGTTCCTTGAGTCATGAAGAAGCGCAGCTCATCTGCAAACCTAAGTTTATGAGTTAGAGCTAGCCAACTGGTTTTGTCAGCCTGTGATTTTGTGAGATTATTTTCCAGTTCTATGATTTGAGATAGAAATATGCAGCTTTTCCTAATTAATTGTTCTGAGTATAAAAATTGTATATGCCATTAGCAGCAACATGCAAAATTATAAAAAGAAAAATAAGGATCACCCCTAATTATGCCTTTCAGACATAATCTTTTCTAATATTTTGGTGTATATCATTCAAGATGTTTTTCTATATATACATATTTTAACAAAAATACAATTAAACTATTACATTGTCTTTGTAATCTGCTTTTTCATCTAATGTATATTATGGACATGTTTCTGTGTCAATAATACAGTTATATATTATCATTGTAATGATGGAAATTATTACATTGTATAGATGTATCATAAATTATTAAACAATAATCTGTTGAAAGAAAAAAGGCATTACCAGTTTTCACTATTGTGAAAAATATAGCAGTGATCATTCCTGTATTTCAATTTTTGTGCGTTGTCCTATAATTTTCTCACCAAAATTCCTAGAAGTAGAATTGCTAAGTCAAAAGATACACAAAAACAACTACTTGCGATACATTTTTAATCTGCATATTGCTACATGTTTAGCTGCATATGTAATTTTGTTTTGTCTAAATCTATTTAATGTTATTTTGCCTAAATCTAGTTCTTAGGACACTTTCTTAGCATATATTTTTAGATTCTTCCCAGAAAGGTAGATTTCACGTCACCCTCAATGGTCTGTTTGTTTTGCAAATATCTTTATCGTCTAGTAATCAGAGGCATGTGGAGTTCTATAGATCTCCAAGCTGCCAGGTGATATATTACAATGAAAGCAACTCTTATATCAAATTCTTTTACAAAGGTTGATTGACAAGCAGACACAGTGTCATACATTCTTTTTTTGTAAGTTCAAGGGAGCCCACACTCTCTGTCCTGAGGAACTCTGGGAAAAACTATGAATGAAAATTCCTTTTCTTTTACATCCTAGGTAGATGCAACATAGGCAGGGATAGCCAATTTCTGACTAGGTTGGGCAAAAAAGAACTCCGTGAAATGGGAATGAAACAGTACCAAATGGGATGTCTAGACCTGGAATACATTTCTGAAGAAATTAAGCTGTTGAGCTTTTTGTTTAAGAAAGGATAGTGATGTCCTTACCACCTTTCCAGGTAATGACAAATTTTAAATGCCTATCATTTCACCATATACAGTTCTAATAGCCCTCATACTAATTTGCAAACTCTCTGGTGTGGTTTCATTAATAACATTTGAAGTGCTTACATAGCCATCTTGGAATGTGAGTTTCTGATTGGGGATCTTCAAATGCTAGGAAATAGATTATAGTTTATTTAAACAGACTTTCATACATCTATATTTTATATTGTTTATACTAGAGTTTTTAAAAAGTAAATTATCTTCAGATAATAACAGGCATTATTTATTATTATTGCTATTAATATTATCATTATTTTTCCCATTTTCCAGATGAGAGAACTGAAGCTCAGAGAGTTCAAGTATGGTTGCTTTTGCTCCAAACCATACAACTAATACGGAAAAAACTTTTTGGCTTTGTAAATCAGAACTCAGCTCTGGGCTTTCATCACCCACAATAAAGAGGTAGCTTTCTCACGGCTAACAGAACACAGAGAACCAAAAGGAGTACGTGTGAAAACATTTGTATAAATCATTTTGGACAATGTAATAGACAATACACTTGTTATTAATAGTTTTAACAATGCAGAGACATTCCCATGTATGATTATTTCCTACAATAGCCTTGGAGAAAGGCAAGGGTATCACGTCATCTACATGAGGAGTTAAAATGCATGATGATGCTTAAAAGCTTCCTGGTGACCTGGCTTACTATAGAGATGAAGCTTAACAAATAGATGATTAATATATCCATTACACTATTTTTTCTCTTCTTAGGAAGGGAGTGTGATGAATAAGAATCCTATGAAGATCTTTCACAATATATTGCCTACATACCCATGACAAAATTTTTTTTAATGTTGTCTCAGTGAGCATTTGGCAGGAACTGAAAGCCAGACACCACAGAAACACAATTTCTGGCAAGTAGCTTCAGAGTAGGTATACTCTGCTGTTAACTGAAGAATGCTCTGCATGCTCTTAACTTTCAGGATAAAAATCAAATTTTGAAACCCATTTTTTATTGCCTTTTCTCATTTTCCTTCCCCTTATACCCTATTTTTCTGCCTTCATGAATGACCATGACTCTGCTAATGGCAGAGTCCCTCTCCTGTCCCTCTGCCTTTATTCTTGGTGACTGCTCCACCTGGCACACCTTCGCCATGCTCTTTTAGTCTCCATCTCCCATCTTCTTCTGTCTTTGTGTCTCCTGTGTACCATACTGCCTGACATATCAGAGGTCCTCAAGACTGTGTGGAATGAATGAAGACATGAATGCACATATTCGTTTCTATTTATTATATTATATGTGGTCCATTTAGATTCCCCAGGATTTAGAGCTGCCAGACAAGGAACAGAGTCTGGTTTGGAAACTGGAAAAAGATTTAGGGGCATATGGGTGGGTCCACAACACAGTGATTTGATCTCAGGGTAGTACCATCTGCCTTCTGCTCTGATGTTCTGTCTCTTTCTTGGTGTGCACTGAAGCTGCCTTCTGTAGACTAGCAATGGACAGACTCCTACAGATGCTAAGGGTTATAAGAGAAGTGTGGATTCAATGACCAACATAGTCCAAACAGTAGTAAATCTAAAGACATTATTTACTGGAAAATTGCACATGAACTTTGAATGGCAAATGTGTTGGAGCAGACAGTGAAAAATTACACTTAGAACTCATTTAACTTATATTTAGATATCTTATTTTATAAAGCACGTTACTTTATCTTTGCATGTTTTTAAAAAATTATTCTTAAATACAAATATTTCTTCACATACATAGTGGTATGAACTGACATAGTTCCCAGTCCTAGGCTTAAAGATAAAGCTATAGTGTTTCATGGGCTGGGGTACTCCACCCACCCAGTAGCAGAGCTAAAGTCTGGCCAACACAAATTTTAAAAATGTCAAAGTCTTCAAAGAACCAAACAAGCCCATCTTAACTCAAGTGTCATATGCACCTTGACTGCTAAATTCACGTTTGTGAACTTAGGAAAATGCTCAGCTTTTCCTAAGAATATACACAGGTTGTGGTCTCTGGATATTTTCAGCCTCACTTCACACTTTTTACTACATACTATGGAATTAATGAATGTGTCCATTTGTGTGTGTGTGTGCATGTGTGTGTGTTGTGTACCTGGTAGGGGGAGCAGGAGGAACAGGTGGTATGTTAAAGCACATGCATCCATCCATTCCACACTAGCTGTCTGAGATTCTTACCTCTAAATTCTGAACCAAAAAACTGATTGTTTGGGCCCCAACACTTCTGAGTCTTGAAGGTACAGGATAGAAAATTTCCCTGGCAGACCAAGACTTCTGAAACCAAATGAGGGTTTAATAAGGAGTGGAAGTCGTCTACTTTTATATGGTGCTTATCTGCTTGTATTAGGTCTCTCATCTCCAGATTTGACAACAGGCTAATCATACATGTTTGGACGTGTTTGAATTGAGAATTCTTACCTATGATGTCTAGGTCATGATGTCAAATAGATGCCACATTCTTTTGCTCTTCAGGACAAGGATACACTCTGAAAATAAACGCGTTTCTAATTTCCTTTGTTTCCCATTTCTATTTTGATGTCCTGAGCCTGCTGTATTTGGCAGGCAGATACATTTTCTGGGTGAGGCAGTGAGGAAGGCAACAATCAGGACATGCTTTATGACGTTCTTTTCAGGTTGCTGTATGCAGCGCCCTATCTAAAGAACCCGGCCTTCCTGAATGTCCAGGCAGGTGGCTCCTTTATGAAGCCCACTGAAATAGCTCGTCCCAAAATGGACAAGTTACAAGCTACCAACTGAGCAGGTAAAAGCACTGCACTCTGGATTCTCTAAGGTCAGTCAGTTTGACTAAATGTACAAAGACAAGAACTACACGGACTTTGGGCTGCTTTTAAAATGGGTCAATAAATAATCACCATTCAATCAGAACAGCAGTGAAGAGAGCGGATGTAGTCAAAGGCAGTAAAATGGAAGTGAAAGCTACTTTCTTTCCATTTAACTGAGCTGTTGTAAGGACCAAGTGAGAATCCAAATGAAAGTGTTTCAGAAAATGTTAAATGTAATTCCTATCTATCCTATACATTATCTTGTCTATTATTATTTTACTATTTTTAATGACTCCAGCCAGAGAGAAGCTACAAGTAATATTTGAATTATTATCCTTTACAAAATTATTAGAAATGAATTCTTTCTTAAAAACCACATATGGGATGTGTAGCAAACTGCTGGCTCTCAAATCAAGCTTGGTCTGTCGATGTATTTGATCAGAACAGACTTTTCATTTTAATGAGCTAGTCATCAAAATTTAAAATTCAGAATGTTTCCAACAAAAATTTTAGATTTCTCTTCTTTATTGAGAAATTAGAAGATTTGGAAGCAATGGAATTTAGCATTCATTCATTCAGCCAGTCAGTCACTCATTCAACAATATTTATTGAGGTTCTACTATGTGCCAGGCACATGTCTAGGCATCAAGAAAATGATAGAACAAAGTCTGGCAGGAATCAGCTAAAAATAGCAGGGCTGCTTCTCTGTATGAGCATGTGCTCTCTGATTTTATCACAGCCTCCACCACCGCTATGTTATATTTTGACTACTCAGCACACTGTACTCATTTATTTTAACTGCCGGGTCCCTATAAACATCTGTGTTTGTGATGCCTGCAATATACTTGCAGTTTACACATATTCACTGAAGTTTTAGAAGGAGATATTTAATGGACCTAATTTATTCATTTCAAATAGTACATGAGGGATTAAGTTAGGAAGAAAATTGCTATTGTTGTTATTAAACTCAACTCAAGGAAGAAAACTGTTACTAAACTCAACTCAAGCCTCTATTGAGTACCTGCTATGTGTACCTTCCTTGAGAGGGTAGTCTTGGGATTGAGACTTGAAAGGAGTGGAGTTTCCACAGTGGGATCCATGGGAGGTATTTGCCATTTCAGGGGTAGGTAGTAGAACTGGCACACTTGAAAACATTGAAGAGACCAGTTTGGCAGGAGCATGGGATGAGGAAGAGGAAAGCACTATTTCATAGCCCTACACACGGTCCAAAAGGTACAGGTGCTATAGTCCCTCTATCTAAAAAATTAGCTATCACAGGTAAACAAATTCTCCAGAAAATAACAGAAGGATAACATAGAATCAAGTGGTTTTAAAATATTATGTTCTTGGGGCTGGCCTGGTGGTGTAGTGGTTAAGTTCATGCACTCTGCTTCGGTGGCCCAGGGTTCGCAGGTTCGGACCCGGGGGGGCAGACCAACATGCTGCTTATCATGCCATGCTGTGGCAGGCATCTCACATAAAACAGAGGAAGATGGGCACAGATGTTAGCTCAGGGCCAATCTTCCTCAGCAAAAAAGAGGAGGATTGGCAACAGATGTTAGCTCAGGGCTAATCTTCCTCACCAAAAAATATATATATATATATTATGTTCTTATAATGCCTAAACAATAGAAAATGAGCACACACTGGATCACGTGGTTGTTACTATACTTGTAAAGCTTTGAAAGGGAGGAAAACACACAATTGAGGAGTTTTTAAACATCTACATTATTTGTTCCCACATAAATTCCCACATACTTGGACATGATTGAACCATTTAGGTAAGATTTCTCACACAGTATTCCAATATACTAAGCTTGATGAGTCATGATGGTAAAAATATTTATTAAGCCTTGGCTTCAGCCTAGGAAACATTTTTAGCTTGTTCATGTGACAAACATAACCTCTGAAATCATTACTCCCATGACATTTTTGGAAAGAATGTTAAGATGTACCCTATTGTGCATGCATATAAACTATATACAGCTATATTACAAACAGAGTTTAGAGCATTACGTAGGAAGTTAGAATGCCATGCTAGCACCTGACATTTTGTAGTTTGGAAAAGAAAACTTTTCTTGTCTTTAGAGGCCAAGAAATCTCCTCCTCATCAACATCCAATTTATTTATTTTATTTTAGTAAGTACTGTGTAAATACCACGTCTGGTGCTAGATTAGGTACAATGGAAATGGCAGCTTAGAGAAATCACAGAACTTGTCCTCAAGGAGCTCATGGTTTTCAGGAGTCTAGTTTTTCAATGTGGCCTTTGCGCAGGTTTAAGGAAAGGCAGAGTATCTCATTTTCTATGCTCTTCTCAGTCCCAGGGTAAGGCAAGTTTTACTTATTGGGAGTAGACTGACTCCTAAACTATATTAGCAGTTATGATGGGTACAATTAACTGATGAAGAATTTATTATGACTCACAGGATCCTAAGAATTAAATCTGGTATTTATTTAATCTTACTCTGTACAGCACGTTGAGCTGAAAGGGATCCAAAGAAACAATGAGTCACATCCATTCAACACTTGGCTCATCTGTACCTGTCACTCCACTAGACACTTTATGGACATTATAATTTTTAAACTATGATCCAGGTCTGTCAGGTTGCAAAGTCTATTTTCTTTCCCCTACACTATGCTCTGGTGCTTGCCCTCAGTGAACTCGTAAATCTAGTGGGAGAGACAAGGCTACTACATACACGTAAAGCAATAAGAGAATAAACAGAATCTAGTTCTATGGCCTTGATTTTAATGCCAAAACAAACAGGAACAACAACAAAAACAAAACTGGTTCAGGGAAGGGCTTAAGTGGCTGAGTAGGAGTATAGGGCTCCATCTCTGCAGCATCATAGGCCAGGGTTTGAACCCCAGACTTGGCCCCACCCTTTCTTAATGTGTGACCTTGAACTTGGATGCTCAGTTTCTCCATTTGCCCCATGACAATAATACCTACTGCAAGAATTAAAGCTAAAGGTAAAACATCTTGCATGGTGTCTGCCCCAAAGTAGAACCTCTGTGTTATTCAGTTCAACAGGGGTTTTCTGCCTCACATTATGTGACCTCAGTAATTTTGACAAGGTGTCTAGTGACAACTCTCTTGAAACATCCTCATTCTTTGTGGCTTGAGATTTCCATCTTAAAGTTTTCCTCCTTTCTCTTTGGATACTCCTTGACATTTTTTCAGGACTCAGTGCCGGACCTTAGTCTGCTTCTTTTATCAAGGTACCTTCTTTTTCTATACAATTTCATGTACAACCATGATATATACATGTATATTCTGACAACTTCATAGGTGATGTTTCAGACTGTGACCTCTCTTTTGAGTCCCAAATTTCTTATCCAATACTTCCACTTGACTATCCACTTGACCAGCTCCCAATGGGAATACGTCCACACCTGAACTCCCTGTATCACACCGACGCCCTCACCCAACCCCCTCCTACTCCACTTTCCTCCGTCTTGGTAAATGGCACCACCATGCTCCTAGTTGTTCAGGCCAGACTTCTAGGTGGCATCGTTGATAGCCCTCATTTCTTTGCCCCCATACCCAACCAGTCACCAAGTTTTTCACAACATATTTTAAATCAAAATCTAAAATTTTTATCCTTCCTTATTGTACCCTAGTGCAAGGCAACATTGCCTCCAGACTAAGCTCTTGAATGAATCTTAGTCGTTTTTTTTTTGATCCAAATCATCCTATACACAGTCATCAAAAAGTTCTTTTAGAACTGAAAATCTACTCCTATCATACCTCTACTTTAAGCCCTTAATGACTTCCCATTGCTTTCAGAATAAAGATAAAAATCTTGACCTTTGCCTACAGTGCCACCTTGTAATCTGCCATTTAACCACTTCAGCTTCATCTCATGCCATTCTCCACCACATTCAACAATCTTCAGATAGACTATCCTTTTTCAAGTTCTTCAGATGCCCCAAGTCCCTTCCTGAGTCAGGCTTTTTGCACCTGCTCTCCCATCTACTTCTTTGCCTGGTAAATCCCTGGTCAAACTTCAAGTTTTGGCTTAAACTCTCACAGAGAAACCTCCAGACTAAGCCTGGTCCTTTCAATGCACACTTTCATAGAACTGTGTGTTTCTACTTTCTAGCACTTTAGCACACATATATTTGTTTCATTTCCATCTATCCCTGAAGATTGCTCCACAGGACAGAAACTATGGCAGTTTTATTTACCACTGCTAGGGTATCCCCACCACCTAGTACAGTGCCTTGTACAAAATAGGTGCTCAAGAAGTATTTTTTGATGGATTAATATTCAACAAATGGTAGCTATTAATAGAGCAACAACAATACCAGTGACAATGTATATTAGTCTGCTCCAGCTGCCATAACAAATGCCACAGACTGGGTGGCTTAAATAGCAGAAATTGATTTTCTCACAGTTCTGGAGGCTGGAAAGTTCAAGATCAAGGTGCTGGCCAATTGGGTTCCTGGTGAGAGCTCTCTTCCTGGCTTGCAGACGGCCACCTTCTTGTTGTGTCTTTACACGGTAGAGAGAGACAGAGATCTATTTTCCTCTTCTTATAAGGCCCCAATACTATCGGATGAGGGCCCTATTCTTTTGGCCTCATTTAACCTTAATTACCTCTTAAACACCCTATCTCCAGATACAATCTCATTAGGGGTTAGGACTTCAGCATATGATTAGGGGGGACACAATTCAGTCCATAGCACAATGTTTCATAAAAGAGATAAGACATGTGTCAAAGTATGTGGGAGGAGAAGGCAATTGAAGTAAATAGTGTATATTCATAGAATATTCTAAAAGCCAAACAGAAGTGTTGATTTGTGTAGCAGGCAATAGGAAAAAGTTGAAGATTCTTGAGCTTTGAACCATGACCAAAAGAGTTTCATAGGAAGATTAACATGGCAACTATGGGCAGAATGGATCAGAAGGGTTCTGGCTATGATATTCATCCATGCATTAGGCATAGAAGTAAGAGCTTCAGTAATAGCAGTGGGAATAGATGGAAGGGAGTGATTCTAGGGAAATTCCATAGAAAGGAAAAAGAAACTTATGATGGGTGGAAGAAAAAAAAATAGCATTTGGCATCCCCATCCTTGGTGGTTCCAAATTGTGCTCAAATATCAATTTTGCTGGATATTTGAATATATGCTTACCATTTTAGAAAGCTTTCTCTGTATCGCATTTGAAGGATGGGATACTTATCTATTTATTTATTTTCTTTATTTTCAATAACTTGCTGCTGAAACAAATTTTCTTTGTACTCTCTGACTACCAAAGCTAGCAGGGTATGTAGGTATGGCAGATCCAGCTCTAAAAAGAGAGAAATCTCTCTTCTCTCTGTTAGTTAAAAACCATAAAATAAGCAAGGCTAGGGATGATTTTCCACTTGAGGGAGAAGCCAGAGCAAGCAATCATTGCTTTAGGAGATCTAGCTGTAGGTGTTGGCTTAATAACAACGTCATTGTTAAATCTGAAGGGCAAATTTGCCACATGATAATCATGGGGATGTCGTAAATTGCATTCTTTCCTTCTCCCCAAAGAAGTTATTATAGAACAAGAATTATTTTGAAAATGTCATCAGAGAGGTGGAAAAAAAAAATCTCCCCCTCTAGGTAGAAGATAATAAAAGACTAAGGGATCCTGGTGGATTTTCAGCTGACAGAGGGCACAACATTTCTTTCAGTTAAAGCAAGAAAGAATGCAGCAAGGTTACTCGTGCTTTGAATGATCCTGCTATTTTTATTTTATGGATATTAAGCCTTTCCTTCATGCTCAAGCTCTTATAGAACATGCAGAAAGCCAGTCTTCAAAATGGGTTAAAACTTTAGGTGAAAAAATTTTGCTCTTAAGTAGCTTACCTCCTAAAAGAGGAAAAATAATTAGATGCAAGTAGTATTAAACAACTTACGATGTTTTTATGGAGACTGAAAATGGGCAGCGTGATGGGGCTTGGGAAGTATGTTGACTCATTTTTCCTTTCATCTATTTCCTTAATTCCACAGGACATTTCAAGGCAGCATGATCAAGAGCCAGTCCAGAGGTGAAGGGATTTCAAAGATGGGAATGAAAAGTCTTAACTTATGAAAGATGGGAAAACTTTCCACATATACGAAATAGGGTAAAAGAATAGATGGAGGAGAGTGTGGGTGTAAATTAGAAGCAGAAAAGTCTGCTTGATTTAAGGAAGAAAATGACAAGTGCAAGAATTGTGAGTTCGGTTTCTCATATTTATACGCTCACGTAGGTTCAGCTCTACAAAGTAAAGAAATTAGAAACATATGTTCTGGTAGTACATTCTAGTTTATGATTTTGTCCCCATAAAATCCTATGTACCTTAAATGATGGGTGCTTTAATACATGGGCGTATAGTTCTCATTATGTTAGATCCTGGAGGTGTAGGTTTGAAAGTGAAAACTAGTTGTTGATATTTGATGAAAAATTCAGTGGTGAGGATGGGAGATTTGAACATCCAGAAATGAATCTATTTAGAACTAAATTTTATTCCCCTGGCTATGGAGCAAAGATTTTTTTTTCTTCTTTTCCTGTGCTGAAACCCTACCTTAGAACTAATTTCTAAGGCTATTTGAAGCTCAAGCCCCAATCGCTGATTGCATTAGCTAATTTCATACACTTGCCAACTTGTCTCGAATACAAATGTGGACCAATTTGGCAATGTTGCCCTGTGCTATACACACAGCATTTTCACACAAAGTACAGGTCACCCTGTTGGGTGGAAATGTGTCTGGTCAGTGATCTCAACATAAAATGCTGCTGTAGACAATAGCACTCTCAGGCACACTCATTCCACTCAGGACCTATGGACAGAGTGGAGGTCAAGTAGAGTTGAAAAGGTCAAGTAGCTCTCAAACAGAATTCACAGCTTTTGTTCTTTCAAATGCTGTCACTAGTCACTGCTCCAAACAGCAGAAATAATGAGCATATGTGCTTGGCCTGAACCCTCGATGTTTTACCAACTGTAGGGCACGTTCAGGGCTACCCAGTTGACTCTAAAGGTATCATTCAACTTGAATTTTCACAGCTCCGCAGTACTTCCTAGTGCCTAAGTTACAGGAATTTGAAAGCTGCAGACTATTAGGTTACTGCAGTGAATGGCTAACATAATAAGGCCTATTGCTCTGTAGATTCAGATATATTGTGAGTCAAATAATGTCTGTTGGGCCTTATTTTACCAAGAGCTGGGAACACAGCCAGCAGACTGGGGTTGAGTGCAGCCTAGATTCAGAGTTAAGTAGATCTGAGTTCTAGTCTTGGTTCTAGCACTTTTAAGTTGTAATACCTTGGCCAAGAAACTTTATATTTTTGAGGCTTAAAACTTTATCTTTGAGGAGTTTAACTTTCCTTTATCAATTCAACCTCCACACTGCTGAGAGAGAGATTTTTCTAAAACTCAAACATAACGTGTCCTAGCCTGCTTTAAAATCTCCAGTTGTTATTCAGTGCCACAGGGTCAAGTTTAAATTCCTAAGGAAGGCAAAATGAGTCACCGGCAAATATTTTCTAGAGTCAAATTAATAAGTGACTCAATGAGATGACCAGATAGGTACAACTAATAATGATAAGACTTAGCACTTTTTGAACACTTGCAATGTACTTGATGTCCTGCTGTTTCATATCATCTCATTTAATTCTCACAACCACCTCATGCTTATTTCTAATGATATTCCTAGCTCTATTATTTTATGATATTTGGAATTTAGTTTATCAACGTTTGTTACTTTTAACGTTAAAGGACATTTTGTGAAATATCTAGGCATCTAGACCAGTGGTTCTCAAACTGTGAATGCCAATATTTCATGAGATATAGCTATTACTTTAGAAAAGGTTTAATATTCATACTAAGAAATGCTAGAGCCAGCCCTGATGGCCTAGTGGTTAAAATTTAGCACGCTCCACTTCAGCGGCCTGGGCACGGAACCACACCACTCCTCTGTCAGCAGCCATGCTGTGGCAGCAGCTCACATAGAAGAACTAGAAGGACCTATAACTAGAATATAGAACTACGTACTGGGGCTTTGGGGAGTAAAAAAAAGAGAGGAAGATTGGCAACAGATGTTAGCTCAGGGTGAATCTTTCCTAACAGAAAAAAAAAAAAAAAAATAAAGCTAGATTAAACAAGTTTCTTTACTACAGGAACTTTCTGAACTTAATATAAATTGGTGCCCCATGAATATCTGAAGAAAACTAGAGTAGTACTGTATTATATGACACAGGAATTCCTTTGGTTGAACACCTATTGAGGTATATTAGTATTCCACAGAACACAGTTTGGTAATTCTGATCTAGATAAATAAATCCTAGAGGGATGAGTCCTTGGCAAATATTCCCACAGCACTTTCTAAGTCAAAAACAGCTTGCTACCACCCGAAGGTTTGGCTTCTAGGTAAGTCATATAGTAATCCTGTAGTCCTTCCAGGCAGAAACCCTTGTTTTGGAGCAGTTTGTAGAGCCCCTAGCAAGAGTGTGTGGTATAGAACAGACGACCTAAATACAAGTCCACAGAATAATTAGGTACATGACAAAGCTTTCATAGATCCATGTGAATTTAGAACATTTTCTAGTTTAGTGGGTTTGCACAAAATTTTAAGGCAAGAGGGATTTAAAAATAAATTATAATAAACCCAAGCTATGGACTACTTTGAAGTGGTTAAAAAGAGTGAGGTAAATTTATGTGTATTATAGCAAAAGTTGTCTACGGATTATTATGAAGGGAAAAAGAAACAAATCAAAGAAAGCACTTTATACGATGATTGCATTTATAATGTTAAGAAACATATACATTTAGAAATGCATCGAAATGGGTCTGGAAATACCAATACTCTCAATGGTGTCTGACTTCTGAAAAGATAAATTATGGGGTGATGAGTTGTGGGTGAAGAAAGACATTTCATTTTTACTCTAATAACCTTAGTATTATTTGACTTTTCAGTAACTGATATGTATTACTTTTGTAATAATTTTATTTTAATTGAATCATACATATTCTAAGCATGAAGAAAAAACATATTCCAGTGATTTTTTTCCTATGTCCTCTGCCTTAGCTAGAGATGGAATATCAATTACTACTGCCTTTTGGAAAGACTATAAAGAAGAATATTGACAGTACATTGGGTCATTTACTACATATTCTGGAAAACATCAGGCACTGCTCACATTCAACTATGTAACTTAGGCCATGGGTGTAAGCGGGAAAAGGCTTACACCTTGTCCTTAGTATGGAATACAAAGCCACCAGTACCTGATTTTGCACTCCACACGTAGATAACTTCTTTCCAGATCCTTCCAAATGGTTAGACTTCCTTATGTCACTTTTAGATCATGTAGGCAGGCAAATGCTAGAAACATCCTTCTTTTTATACCCCATTTTACCCCCATGTGCTTATTGAACATCTAAGAATCCTTCAGGAATAACTTCAGGATTTTACTCTTTCATGAAATGTTTCTTGACTTAGCTCCTTCTCCACTATACGTGAATAAATGATGCTTTTAAAAATTTAAACCTTAGCACTTACACTTACAGTGTATTGAAATTGCTGTATAATCCTGCTCTTATCAATAAATTATGTATGCTTTAAAACACATTTTTGGGCACGGCCCCGTGGCTTGGTGGTTAAGTGCACGCGCTCTGCTACTGGCAGCCCGGGTTGGGATCCCGGGCGCCCACCAACGCACCGCTTCTCTGGCCATGCTGAGGCTGCGTCCCACATACAGCAACTAGAAGGATGTGCAACTATGACATAGAACTATCTACTGGGGGACTTTGGGGGGAAAAAAGGAGAAGGATTAGGCAATGGATGTTAGCTCAGAGCTGGTCTTCCTCAGCAAAAAGAGGAGGATTACCGTGGATGTTAGCTCAGGGCTGATCTTCCTCACAAAAAACAAACAAACAAAAACCCTTGTTGTTTCGTTAAAAAAAAAAACAAAACACATTTTAATTTATTCTTTAATTCTCAGAGCCTGCATAAAACAGGGTTCATAGTCAGTGCCCAATTAAGTTTCAGAAAATGGATGACTTTGGTTGTGGAGTTAGGATGCTACAAACAAGATATTATAGTAAGCTCTCTGAGGGCTCCGAAGCTGAAGCAGACACGGACGCCCCTTCTAGGAAAATAAGTGGAATGCACACCAATAAGTGTAATACTAAGAAGAAAGTGATTAGTGTCATGAGAGGAATCTGGAGAAAAAACACTTGCTGTTCCCTCCCCCTAAAAAAAATACCCTGAGCAGTGGTAAATGGTAATTGCTCAAACAACTGATGGATTTTAAAATTAAAAATAAATCAAAAGAAAGAAAAATTAACAGTTTCAAAAGTAAAATCAACAAAAGATAAGTATTAGTGGCATGACTTTAATTAGCACAGAAAAAAAAATTCCATGTGAAGCAAATTTATTCCCTGCGTATAGGATTTCTTTGTTCTCTTTGAAGCCAGATTAGATTCAGATCCTGAAATAGAGTATTGGACGTGAGTGTCTGTTAAGATTATATGTTAAACAAAGGACATTTGTAATGGGCAATACAAAAAAAATCATCTGTGAAAATGAAAGTAATAGAGTTTCCTTCTGATCTTTGGGTAAATCAATCGTATCATTTTGTGGGTTTCAGAGCTTCCCAGCTGGTAGGCAGCAGCACAATGTTGTGTGATAAAGAGGTTGCAGGTGTATTAGATATTCACCTTGCAATCCTGATGGCCCATTCCTCACCGGCCATAAGCGGGCTGGCTCATCTATCCCAGTGATTTTTCTTTGTGTGCTATGACATAAAAAACTTGAAAAGCATTTGCCTATTGTTATTTGAAATCTTCATTCTTTCACATGAACCAGGTTTTGATAAATGTCTATTATGGATGATAATGTAATTGAAGGAAATGGCAGCAAAACAAAATAGGATATAAAGTTAAAAAAATAATGCTTACTAAAAATTCAAAATTATGTGCTCTTGAAGAGGTGACAACCTCTTTTATCCTTAGTTTGCTTGTCCATAAAATGGATAAAATAGTATCTGTCAAGCCTACTTTCATATGATTGTTACAAATATCAAATAAAATAATGGATGTAAAAGTGCCTTGAACACTGTGTATTATTAAATTATAAGGCTGTCAATGCCAGCTTATACTTTCTCCCTCTATGGAATATAAATCACTTTACATACATCATTCTGTTAATTCTTCAAAGAAATGGGAAAATATCAGTGAAAATCACTCAGGACTGAAATGAAATTTAACTGGAATATGGCTCATATGCCTTCTATTTCAATTGCCATTATCTAAGAATGTTTGAATTCTACACTTGCACCAAAGTAATACTGAAGTCCAAAATCAACATTCAGCTTTCTGGTATGTGAGCACACAATTTCCAAATGCTATTTTAGCCTGTGAGTTCCAAAAATCTTATGTGTCACAATTCATAATGCAGATATAGAACTGGTGTTCATAAATGTAAAATGGTAGTAATGTTGATGTTGTTGATGATGATGGTGGTGGTGGTGGTGGTGATGGCGGTGATGATGGTGATTAGGAATGGTAATGATAAAAATCTCTTACATTTGACTAAAACTTTGTACTTTCCAAAGCCCTTTTATTATCTAGTGCAGCATTTATAAAAGTGATTATACAAGGTCCATGGAGGCTATTAGGTTTGGGAATTAAGGGGTTAACAGTTGTCTTTTTGTATTGGACTTCCTAGATGTTTATTCCCAGAGGTTTCTATTGTAAATTTTCAGGACGTAGATGGCATATGCAGAATTCCCTATTGGAACATTTCATTCCCTTATCCCAAAAGATCAAGTGGAATATTAAGTATTTAATGGAATACTTTACGGCGCTCTCATCTAATGTAGAGACACACAAAATCGTAGTGCTGGAGGTGACCACAGTCACATGTCATCTAGCTCCACGTCTTCATTGAGCAGAGAGGGCTTTGAACATCAGAGAAGCTAAATGATATCTTTAAGGCTGCACAGCAAAGTAGTGGTAGAGGAGAAATTATAGTCCAAACTTCTAAACCCTAGGGTTTTGTCTTTTTCATTACATCATCTAAGACGTAAGAACAGCCCCAGCCTTCCTTTATCTCTGCCCAGTCTCTAAGTTAACCCTGCCAACCTTTTGCTCATCATCTATTCCTAGACTCTTATATATTTCATTTCTTGGATCAGGGATTCAAAAGTTATCTCCATGACCTCGAGACTGTCTGGCTTCAAGGAAATCTCCATGAATCATTTATCTTTATATGGATTCTGTAATACGGTTTTATATATCTGTTCAACAGATGAGGAAAACAATAACGAGACGGTAGCATTTGCTCAAGGACAGGCAGCAGTTAATGACATGGAGAACCAGGGTTAGAGCCTAAACAATGCCTGGTATGTAATCCTATCTTCCCACATTTCAATTTTTACAAAATAATGGCTAATTTTTATTGAGCTTAAGTGTCAGGCATTGTGCTTAACTAAGTACTTCAGTTATCTCATTTAATTTTCTCATTGACACATGAGTAAACTCTGGGTGAATAAATCACTTTCCAAGGTCCCAGAGGTGGCAAGCAGCCTTACAGGACTTGAACCCAAGTCTAACTTCAATGTACTGCTCCATTGACCATACTCTGCTAACTTTGATTTTTAATTTGCAAATAGGAAAAACCAAAATCATAATACCTTTTAAAGGAGACAGTCTACAACCATGGGACCGCTTTAAACATCCACGTAGCCAACAGTCCTTTGCCAATCAGGCAGCACGGATGTCCCTATCAGGGTTTGGAAAACCTAGATTCTGGTCCAACTTTTCTCTTTATTGGCTTTATAGTCTTGAGCAAATCTCTCTAAACCTCAGTTTACTTGCCTTTAACAGATGACTAATGATGCCTACTATTTTGTAGGACGGTTCTGAGATTAACGAATCTGTTGTCAGAGGTGGTTGAGACTTGGGAGACCCTATTCTCTGAGAGAGGAGACCTAGAAGCAGTGATAGGAACCTTTGAGCTTGGGTAAGAATGGGCATTAGGGAGAGAGATGTGTTACTGGGTACATCTGTGAGGTAGACAAAAATAACAGCACCTTCCAGGTAATGTAGAAGCTCATGTAAATTATGCAGCATGATATGAATGTGACAAATGTAACTAGAAGCTATGTGAGCAAATTGTGTTTACCAAATTTGTAATTTAAGAGGAAACGGATTTTGAAAGAAAGAAAGCATGTTTATATTTTGTTGTTGTTGACAGATTAATTACTTTTGTGACTTGGTCTAGTTGAAACTGAAAGCCTCATTGAATGAGGCATCAGATAAAATGGTATGAAGCATCTACTTTACAATATTTAGAGCACTCCTGGGAGTTTCGAAATTGTTTATATGCCATTTTAAAACGAAGGATTATGCAAAATGAGAGAAGAGATCATTTTTACAACTGCAATCATATTACTGGGGGCTTTAAGTTGATTTTCATGGATTGGTATTTTAACAAGGTACATAAAGTGTCCTCTTAATGTTTATGACATATGTTTCTTACTGCAAGCTGTGTTTCTAGGAACTTGAATGCCTAAATATTTCTTCTTCTTCTTTTTTTTTTTTGTGAGGAAGATCAGCCCTGAGCTAACATCCATGCCAATCCTCCTCTTTTTGCTGAGGAAGACTGGCCCTGAGCTAACATCCAGGCCGATCTTCCTCCACTTTATGTGGGATGCCGCCACAGCATGGCCTGACAAGCAGTGCGTCGGTGCGCAGCTGGGATCTGAACCAGGGCCGCCAGCAGCAGAGCCCGTGCACTTAACTGCCACGCCACAGGGCCAGTCCCCTAAATATTTCTAATACCCTAAAAGCCACATGGGTGAAGACAGCCAGGAAATACAAGCAGGTTGTATCACATGCATCAAAACCAAAGCCTGGGCAGGCACAGCACTGGAAAATTAAGACCGGTAGCTCAGTCAAAACAAATATGACGCAGAAATATATTTCTGTTACGCAGGAGTAGCTCCATTTAACATATGTTGAATATTTCTAGCTAAACTTTGTACCACTTAATCTAAAAATAGAGAAGGAGAAGATAAAGTTAGAGGAGAAAGCTTCTGGCGAAATGATAAAGTATCTTTATTAGAGTGGCACCTACTACTGCTGTGTTGTCATTAAGTTCTGTTTGAGCTGATGGTATAAATCCTGATTTCCAAAGATTTATAGTGTGACTATAAAGAGGGTTGATACAGACCCTTCAAATTTTCAGCCCTTAAGATTTAAGTTGATTCATCCATGTACAGTTGCTGATATATAAAAATTTAACAGTGGGCTTATCAAAATATCAGAAATATTTTGAGTATTATTGTTATATTTCTAAATATTAGGCACATAAGACCTATACAAGACACATTTTACTAAATCTATTCAACAACTCTATGACATAAGTGTTATTTGCATCCACATTTTAAATAATTTAATTGAGGCTCAGAGTAGTTAAGTGATTATTCCAAGGCCACATAGCTAATAAATGGCAAAGCCAGAATACAAGCCTAGGTAGGTATACTCTTAGCTACAGTCGTTTAACTATGTAGAAGTTAAGCTCATTAGCTCCTAACACCAGGCCTGAAACAACACAGAGCATCTCTAGTTGTTGTCCTTATGGCAATAATTTTGCAAAGTCCTCAGGACAAAGGGGGATTTAAATTCATTTTAGCTAGGGGATGCACGAATGTTAAGAAAGTCATAATACCAAAAAATTTTAAATCACTTTTTATTGGCACTTTCTAGTAAATGCTACGGTAGAATATATGTGAATTAAATAGTAAAGAATATGTCTCATAAAACTTTGTCTCATTTTGGAAATAAAACACATCCTTCTTTTTGCATTGCTTTCACTTTATCGTTTTTCTTCAGAAACACTTGGAGCTTAAAATCACGGTATGTTACTATTTGATTCTTTGAAGATCAATTGTTTGAAAGTATATGAAATTAATATCCTAGTCTACTGGCATGTGAAAATGTGCCTTTTGGAGCTTACATTCTGTTGATAAGCAAATGCTGTTAGGAGTGATGCATTCAAGCGAGGAAAAATGTTAAAGCACTCATTCGTGGTGTAGAACATAAAAAACAAACATTAAAAATGTATTATGAGTGGGGGGATTATTTCTATTTTGATTATTCTCATCTTTCTTTCCTTACTAATGCTTCTATCCTATGATAATATTAATATTCCTTGAAAATGGGAATGAATGCAGAAATTATAGAGGATACTGTGTTCACGTAGGCATATGTGTTTAAATACATATTCTATAAGAATAACACATACATACATGCTTCTGTTTAGCCATAAGGTTTGTGGTTTATATCAAGTTGTTTTGAGAATCAATTAAAGGAGGAAAAGGCCAAGCCATTAATTCATTGGTTCACTGCCTATTTATTGAGTACCTACTATATGGTAATCACTATGCCAGATTCAAGATTAATCAGTAACAGGCGCAAAATAAAGAATAAATCATATTTGCATTTTAGCCTAATATATCTTGAAAAGTGTGATATTACTGGCTTATAAATAAGGACTTCAAAATCAATTTACTTTGATTTCCTACTGTTTGAATTCATCATTTTAATAGAGAAGCAGGAGTGACATTTTAGAATGACTTTTCAATACCACTGAAGATATAAAGTACATTCTGCATCCAACCTGGGCAGTTACTCTGTGTGTGGATCTATTGAACAGTGAGCAGAACAGAGTGCTATTAGCAAATATCACTGAAATGGCATCGAGTCAAAAAAAGGAAAACAGGAAGCACGGTGATCAGTTCAGAATCATAACAATAATAATACTGACTTCTCCCACATTTATTTTAATGCCTTTGGGCACCAAGTTCAAATTCTATTTTTTGAATTAGTGCTTATATTCATAACAGCCTTCTGAAGTATAAGGAAGTTTTTCTTGAATTTATAGATATGGTAAGAAAGGAGTAACAGAAAATTTAAATTGTATCTATCTATCTATTTCAATATCCAGGTGACTTTATTTTTCAACTGGATATTTTGACCTTGTGAATTTGCTATATATAAACTACTTGTACATCAAGACTTAGTTCTTATATCTCATACAGAAATCTTTCTAAGCCATTAGAGATTTCCTTAATTCATGACCTAGTGGCAACTGCCTATACATTAATTTGGCAATTATTCAGGTATTACTGTGTGACATTGCTTGAGTCATTCTATCAAACTGTTATTTTTCTTATGTATCAACTTCTCACCTACATAATAATCATCTTGCTAGCTGGATCCATCTCTTAGAACAGAGGTTGAAAATTGGTGGTTCCAAGATGAGGTTCACTGGTAGATCTAATTGTACACGTGTTTAGCTTCGTCTAATATATTTTTTAATTAGACTTAATGTGTACAGAATTTAACCTTTGTTTCATGACATACTCTCCTTGTAAGTTCATGTGTGGCTTTCATTTATTTAGTTCCCATTTAATTGGTTATTTTTAATAATGTTAATAGCACTCAGGAACCCTCCACTGAAACCATAAGACAGGACCTTAAAAATAACCCGTGCCTAATAATTCATTCCTTTCCTTCCTCAACCAAATATCATTACAATTCTGCATCCTTTGTCTTCATCATTCCACAGCTTTTCTTTTTGTAGAGTTTTATTGCATATACATATTTTCATTAAAAGTAGATTTTATAATTTTAAACTTTACAAAAAGGTAACAGGCTAAGTGAAGTATTTGGGGATTCTATTTCGTTTAATATATTGTTAAGCTTCATCTGTATGTTGCACATTCCTGTAGTTCATTTGTTTTGATCACACTGGGTTTAAAAGCACGTGAAATAATTGGCTACACTTAAAGATTGGGAGAGGAGAGTTTACATAAAAATCTGAAGTTCTAGCTTCTCTTAATCCTAAGATCTGGAGATATTCGGTCTGTGTTCATACATAGTATCGATCAGAGATAAGAAACGCTACCACTTTCTCTGGGGACTGTACTTTCCTGTCCACACCACTTCCTACAGTCCCACCCCTCCCAACTTCACCACCTGACCTGGCCATACGACGGAATATGAGTTGGTACCTCCTCTCTTAGACTGGCTGATTAGTCATTAACAAAAGTAATACCCAATAGTTAAGAAAACCACAGAATCTCAATTCTTTAAAATGCCTTTAAAAAAAAATTAAAATGATAATTTAAAAAATGGCCTGCTCTGGCTGATCCATGAGGACAAACTCACTGCTGCCTAGTGCCAGGTGGTACCCAAGCATGTATAAGAAGGACTGACAATAAATATTTCTCAACACTTGCCTTGGGTGTTTCTGAGTGTGACCTTTAAAAAGCAGCAGTAACTATTTACCAAAAGCCAGAAAAGGATTGTTCTCTGGAATAATATATTTCTTGTTTAGTGCTTTAAATTTGTTCAACTCATTTACTTTTTACCCTGGGTCTCGCTGGATTAAAAAATATATGCTCTAGAGCTTTATGTTTACATAGTCAAAATACATTGAAAAATTGAGGCATTTATGCAGATAATTTAAGCAAAAGCCATGATTTAAGCCTTGGTTAAAATATTTTGGCAGTCTACATCAAGCAAACATTCTTTATCCCTTATAATTATTCATTTGTTCATACACTGGAATATTTTTTGAGTACTTACTATATGCTAGGCATTGTTCTTAGTGTTGGTGTCATGACAGCTAACTCTCTTTTGAAAATATTCATTCATTTTTACAATATACTTAAACCCAAAGAATAAATACGTGAAGAGTGAATTAGTAAGGAATAAAAACATTCATTTTCCATGGGTTTCAGGATTTTATGGATGCTGGATTCAAACAACAACAGGAATAGCATTCAACCTTACCTGAAAAAAATGCAAGGAGATAAACATTGCTTTAAAACAGCCAGATAGAAATAACACCCAGATACAGTAATAATGCAAACTACCAAACTGAATGCTGTGATTAGTTCATTGGGAGGTAAAGATGTGGAAAAGAAAGTGCAAATCTACAGGGAAATGTAGCACAGTCTCCAGTGGAATAGAGAATTAAATAACTACAAATCAGGGAAATGTTCGCTAAGGAGAAGCCACCCAAGTGAACATCTGTAGTTTTGAGCCTTAACAAGTCTGGTGAAGTATGTACTGGCAGAATGTTCACTTCTAAAAATGACAAATCAAGTGTATACCATTCTGAAAACCAGAAAATGTGGAACACTGCAGAGAATTCAATGAAGGCAGTGTTTTAGGTTTTTGCAATTCTTTCACATATCTTTAATTCACAAAAAGCCCTTTGCATTGTCTCTCTATTCAACTGACCATGCAAGAAAATGTTTAGGAACTTATGGACAGCTTCTGATTTTACTTCAGACATAAATGCTAGGGCATCAGCAGACAGGCACCCACATTTAAATTTCAAAGGATTTGTTCCTGGAAAGTAACATCAAATGTAACCCTGCATGGAATCTTTAGATGCTTAAAATATCTTCACATCTTTGCTTATCATAAATATTCCAATAAGGTACAACACATTAACAGCTAATACTTTTTTCTACCCTGGATAAAAATTCAACAGAGCCAAAATAAAGAAGGATAAAGGAATATTTTTAATATGTTAGTTTCTTTATGGAGTCCTGAGGTCAGGAATGGAGAAATATACTATCAAAGGAAAAGAAAGAGGACGTTTTTGACAGCGTAGGTCAAATAAAATGTTTATGAAAATTAGGTGGTTTAATAAAATGTGCACAGTCAAACAAGAGGAGAGAGCCCTTATAGGTTAGGCATAGAGAATAAAAACTGAGAAGCAACTTCAAAAAGCTATACTGGCTATTCAGCAGCCCATTACAGTGATTTTTCAAAGGTAGTTAAATCTAAACTAGAAAATGACACACAAGAAATAATGCATAGTCAATAGGAGGCTGCAAATAGATACAGGGGAAAAATAGTTTTGAAACTTTAGATAAGGAAGCTTACTATTTTTACAAATTCCCCCAGAAGGATAATTCACCCCCAAAGTACAATAATGTTAGTTTAAAATTCTTAGAAGACACTTGTTTTTAGATATTATGCTATTAATGATTTTTCATTTCTCTCTTTCCAAATAAGCCAGTTAATTCTAAAAGCTTAGCAGAAGGAAAAAAAAAAAAAAAAAAACATAAGAAAATTCAGAATAAAGGTTATTTGAAATATTCAGCATGCAATTGTACAAAAGTTATATTAAAATTTACAAAGCATTTTTTTGCTGTAAATATATCAAATACTCATATTTATAAAAATATATAGAGTCACTCAATATTAAAGACATTGCTTACATTTTAGTACACAAAATATATATATATATATACACACACAATCACCTGGATGAATTTCAAAGAACTAGGCTGAACGAAAAATGTCAATCCCAAATCTTACTTACTACATGATTCCATGTATATAATGTTCTTGAAATGACAAAATTATAGAAGGAAGAACAGATTAGTGGTTGCCAAGGGGTTAAGGAGGAGGTGGAGCCGGAGGGAAGTGGGTGTGGTTATAAAAGGGCAACAGGAGAGATCCTTGTGGTAATGCAATTCTTCTCTATCTTGACTGTATCAATATCAGTATCCTGGTTGTGATATTGTACTGTAATTTTGCAACATACTACCATTAAGGGAAACTGGGTAAATGTAACACGGGATCTCTCTGTATTATTTCTTACGATTGTTATGTATATCTACAATTACCTCAAATAAAATGTTTAATTAAAAAAATATGGTGTTACAGAAATTCATGGCTGTTAATTGCTTTGAATAAGTGAAATGCAGTAAAATAATTCACAAAATCATTATAAAAGACAAGAGAATATTTTCTTGAGGAGGCCTGAGCTTGAATGGCTGGAAGACTTTGGTACATTTGCTTCTAGATCCAGAAATATTGAGAGAAAAGATCAGATAGAAAAACTCTAGCTTTAGTTTACAATGGAAAAATATAACCAATCTTGAATTTTTGAGAAAATTTTATATACAAAGAATAATGCTAAATTATTGGAGAAAAAATCATATATGAAAGAGCTCCTTAATCTCAAAAAGTTAACAATGTAGTTTATAAACTTTACACCAGTTTAGATTCTAACATCAGTTAAAATCATTCCTCCATGACTCTAGTTGTGAGACTCTTGTCAAATGATTTAGCCTTTTTGAACTTCATTTTACTCATCTGTAGAAGACGACTAATGACTCTCACTAAGGATTGAATGAGATATTCTGTGTAAAGATCTTATCACTGGGTAGGGTACCATATAGATTCCCAATCAATCATAGTTATTGCATATTTTCAGGGATTCAAGTATCTCAGGCAAAGCCTGATCATCCGCCTTCTTGAGTAGTTTACCAATGTGACCCAGCACAAATTTCATGGCCACGGGATACTGTAACCACTCATCCAATGACTCCAAAACCAACATCACTGATAATATACATTTCTGTGGGTCCTTATGTGTCTTCTGTACATTATTTTCTGATGGAGAAGTGCCAGGAATTCACTAGGTAAAAATGAAAAAAGTGGAAATAGCAGAAGAGTTAGAGAAAGTTATATATACCCAAGGAAGAAACCAATCGCCTCAATATGGTGAAGACATTTGACCAGAATGAAAATGATCTGGTGTCATGGATTTAAGTCAATAGCAAAACCCTTTGATCCAAACAGTCAAGCTATAAACTCAGTTAGTTTCAATTCCTCCCATTCTGGCACCTGCCACATCCAGTCAGAACTTAAGTCCTGTGAATTAGACTTTCTAACCTACCTCTTGATTTCTCTTCTTCCTTAGCTCTAACCTACTTGCCAAAATACAAGCATATTATTTTTCACCTATATTTATGCAGTAGCCTCCTCACCCAATGCTGTGAATCCTCATTCTTTTCCTTTGTTGTTATTAGTTACAATCTGAGAACACATATTATGCTGCTCATTCTTTCCTACTCTTGCCCTTAGGCATTTCCTGAAAACTCATGTCCAGTCACGTAATTTCTTGATCAGAAAAAATCTTTGGTAGATTCTTATTGGCTCCAGAATAGTGCCTGAACCCCTCAGCATGGCACTTTATATCCTTCATGATCTGACCCCAATTTCATGCTACCCATCTCAACACAACATAAACCCTGCCAAAAGAAACTATTAACTCTAACTCTGCAGACTTGCACATATTCATGAATATGAGCATCTCTTCACTTCTCCATCACTTATTAAAATCCTACTTATCTGCAAGATTGCACTCAAATACTGCCTCCTCCCCTAAGCCCCTTTTAATTCTTGAGTTAGAATAATGAAAACAAACAAAAAATCACAACTTTTTCTGTACCATACAGCTCATCAAATACATGTTTATTATATTATTCTTTTCATTTTTATTTAGATTATATTTAATTTTAATATGCCTAACATATTATATGTTATACTATATGCTGAATTTTTAAAATAAGCATTATAAAATACTCAAAGGTAGAATCTATGCCTAGAAAGATTACTTTGAATTCTCAGTATCCTCCATGATGTTAGGCACATGCAGAACACTCAGTTCTGAACATTCAATAGAATTTTTTGAGTAAATGAATGAATGACTGCACACATCTGTATTCCTATATGAATATACCCCATGCAATATATCTAATAAATGCTCAGTAAAAGCTATTTGAGCAAAATAGCTTTAGTGAAATATTATTATAATATTTCTAAAGCTCACATGGTCAATTTGAGTGAAGTATTACTATAATATTTTGGAAGCTCAAATAGCCATGCCATAGAACATGGACAGAAGGACAAATAACCAAACAATAGCAGAAGAAATAAGGAAATAACAAAGGCTTAAAGAAGGATGACTTGTAATGCTGAAAGAAGAAATGAGAAGCCATTGTGAAAGACTGGGAAATGGAAAATTGTATGAAATATATAATAGTAAACAAAAGATAAAGTGAAATACCATAACTCTGTGAAATGAGAAGAAAACAGTCAGATGTTTTTATTTTTCTGCCTTTACACAAAAGATAAACTAGGAAATGTTACTAATAACCTATATATAGGAAAAGGAAAATAATAAATATCAGTTATGTGAAGTACATAGTGTTAGGTATTGTGGAGAAATGAAAAAAAACACAAAAATGTTATACTCTAGCCATTTCCCCTCAAAATCCTAGAATATGTGCATAGAAATTTAACAGGAAAATGTACAGCTATGCTGTACAGTACAAACTATATTCAAGAATATTAGTGGTGAGGAATCTAGGTGTGATTCTAAAAGGTAATGATATTTTTATGTTACGTACAGCAGTTCACCATACCACTAATACACTGCAACATAACAAAAGGCCTCTGATTCAAAGGCATATTTTCTTATAATATGCAAATGGGTTATATTATTTTACTATATTGTAATAACATATTTGATAATTGTTCATTCACCAGAATATTTAACTGTCAATAAAAACCCATTCTCTCATCATTGTGTTTAAAATAAAATCTGTTCCAGTTCTGAAAATTCAGAAAAGATTCTCTGGCTATTTGTGATGGTCTTTTCCACCAGAGAATTGTTAACTTGAGGAAAAGGCTATATTTGGATAAGCAAGAATAAGCCTTTATCTATAAAATTAACTACTTTGAAATATTTTTGACAGGATTTTTAAATGCTAACAGCAATTATTACTTTTTAGAATATTCCCTCTTTCCAGCCCAAAAATTTTTGAGGAAATTGCTTTTTATCTCTAATCAGTTTTATGCTTAATCAAAACCTTCCTTGAAACATTTCTACAAATGCGACACACCAGGAACTTCTATGTAGAAAAATGAAATGTTACTCACTATGACTAACTCCTAATGCAAATAAACCCAAATGTCAAAACAATGCAGAAGTTATAAGTACAACTACAAGCTGAGAAAAAGATTTACAGTTCCTCCCAGTCCCCCATTTATTTTACAGCTGCCATATGAGATTTTATTTCTGGATGAAAGCTGCATTGATAAAGAGGCTTAATTGTCTGTCAGTGCGCCTTATGGTGAAGTTGCTTCATTTACTTCAAGCCTGAATCTCATTACCAGTTCAATTCTCCAGGCCCCTCTCCATCTTAAGGTGGTGCTTAATTAGTGTAGCAGTGGCGACGAAGGCAAATCCGCCATGCTGTCCCTTCCCCATCTTCTCCAGACGAATCTAATAGACTATTGATTTTCCATCCTCAGATAGATCAAGCACCATTCAATCATGATATTCGCTGTCCATTAACTTGAATTCTCCACTCTAATGGGCTGTCAGCACCATCAAGGCCATCCAATCAACCAATCAACAACTAGGTAGCACCTGCAATTGATGTTTTCTTTGAAAACCAGGCCTAAAATGCTGTTCTTTGTTATTTTTCTCTCCAGTGGAGTTTTTATTCCTATCATCATTTTTCTTATTTAGCATTTGAATAAGGCTTTCATTCCCTAACAACTATACTTGGAAAGAGGTGTTTGCTTTTGAAAGGTTGATTGTGTTATCTGCCGACAAGCTACAATTTTACTCAAAACTAATTCTACCCCTTTTCCACATCTGTAATATTTTGAAAATAATCTGACACTATAAACAGTTAAAACTTGTCAAAGCAAATAGATCCTTCTAATTTTAGAAAAAAGATCTTTATTAATTTCAACTGTAGTTTTAAGAGATGATTACCATATTAAAAAGCAAAGGGGAAAAAATGAACATCTCACTCCCCTCACCACACATAACTGTTGAACTTACTACAGTTCAACAGTTAAACCAAGAGAAAAAAGAAAGCCTGACGATTTTTCAAACTGCATATCAACATAGAAGGAATCAAACTCAGCAATATCTCTGTCACTGAAAAAAATGGCAACCACAAAGGCCTCTTTAGAGGGCAGAAAGTCTGAACTTTTGCATTCAATTTTAGAAATACTCTGTTATTATTTTAAAGTTATAGTATATATTATTTACTAAGATGTTCATTGTACAATGAAAATATGGTGATCATGCCCTTTATCTGGAATGCCATTTCTTCTCACATCTTTCTACATGTTGAAGTTCAAGTGCCATTTTCTCTGTGAATACTCTCTGCTCTCTGCAGTGGAAACAAGTTCAATTTCTTCACTGCTCCCATTGTCTTGTATTTATTTTAGGGCACTTCTGACCTCTAGCACGGCTTATATTAAAAGCACTTTTTTTTCCTTGAGGACAGGCAATGTCTTCATTCATTCATTCATTCAGTCAGTCAATCAGTCAATCATTCTTCTAGTTATTTATCCATTTGATAATATCTATTACAAATCCATAATGTGGCAGTTACTGTGCTAGGCCTCAAGGGAAAACAGATAAAAGACAAACAAGTCTGTCTTTAAGAAGCTCATGGTCCAGTGAAGGAGGTAACAGGTAACTAAAACACAGTACCATTATTAAGTTAAAAAAAAAGCTGTGATTTATTGACAGCCTACAATATACTAGCACTGAGTTATGTGCTTTGCATGCATAATTGAATTTAAAATCATAAACCACCAGAAGGTAGCTATCACTGTCCCAATTTTATGGATGGGGAAATTGAAGCCAACGAGTCAGTCGGTAAGTGCCTTGTTCACATCATACAGTTGACAGAAGGTAGAAGAAGGCTTTGAAATCAGACCTGACTGACTTGAAAACAGTCATGCTCTTGGCCTCTTACTTGCTGCACAAGGGAATGTGGAGGCCCATAAGTGTGATGGCCATAGAATATATTACCCAAACCAGGACAAGACACTACATTGCAAGGGAAAGGGGTATTAACTAAATGGAATGCTGAGAAAATAGACATAAATTGGGACTGTCCCTAGCAAAACAGGAAAAATGGTCACTCAACCCAGCAGGGGCACCTTCCTTACTCTTTACAGAAATTTTAGAAAGCTTCTGGCAGAAGGTGACTTTTGAACTGAAATTGAGGGATTTTGGAGGAAGAACCCAAAGCAGCTATTTTAAATATAAACCACAGCTGTGTAAAGGCCTGGTGGCTTGAGAGAGGATGGCCCATTGGGGGAAACCACTCTGAGAAGTCAATATGGCTGGAAGCCAGGACATGAGAGTGAAGAAACTGGATTGTAAATCAGGGTAGGCATGGCCAGATCATAAGGAACCTTGCATGCTACACTAAAGAGGTTGGCCTTTATTTAAAGTATGGGAAGAAGAGACATTGCAAGACTTGAAAACGAAAGACGAGATTAGTTATGCACTTTTGGAAGATGATTCCAGCAATGGGTCAGAGCTTAATAAAAGTATGTTAAACTAAATTAATGAAAATAATATACTTCATGGTGGACATTATAGAAGAACTGCAATTAAACTCTTTTAACACAAGAATTTGCTGATTCACACAAAATATGAAACCATGTTGAAAGATTCCTAAGTTGTCTAGAATCTCTGGCATGGCAAAATGGAAACAACAATAAGAGCATGAGATTACACTGTGGGTGTTATTTCAAGTAAAACCCTGGAAAACTCAAGAAAGATTTTTCTTCCTACTGTTCGCTCAATAAGGAACACCAACTCCATACTCAATGCAAAACCTGAACAAACTAAATTAAAATTTCAGTGGTCCACAAAAAGGTCTAAGAGCTGCCAGGGGTCATGGCCAAGTTATAAGGCACATCTTTAAAGATGATGCATCAACCTTGACAGTTGCCATGAAGAATCTCTGAGTCAGTAAAACACATCAGAACTGCGTCCCATCCATAAGTAAACATCAAGAAACACTGTAACTTTTGAAACAAAAATACACTGCCTGAGAGAATTAACTCCACAGACATTTTCACATCTTATCTCTCTTTGAGATACCTGAGTTGATTAACAATAAGTTTTCTTTTAACAATGGAACATATTTTATAGTAGAAAATTCTTTTTTTTTTTTTTTTTGGTGAGGAAGATTAGCCCTGAGCTAACGTCTATTGCCAATCCTCCTCTTTTTGCTGAAGGAGATTGGCACTAAGCTAAGATCCGTGAACATCTCTCTCCATTTTATGTGGGACGCCTGCCACAGCATGGCTTGATAAGCTGTGTGTAGGTCCATGCCCAGGATCTGAACCTTAAAACCCCCGGGCTGCGGAAGCAGAGCATGTGAACTTAACCACTATGCCACTGGGCTGGCCCCTAGCAAATTCTTTTGAACTTTTTACTTCTGAGATTAATAAATTAAGCCTTCCTTCTTAAGGTCTTTACCATGTTGTCCTAAATGGTTAAAATGATGGCACAAATATTGCAAGTTAAAATAATCACTATACCTATTATTAAATAAGTTTTAATCATTTCTGTAACTGTTTTCCCAGATATGGAACTATATTCTCTCCTTTAATCCCAAAACTCCAGGGACAGCCTTCAATAACAACTAATAATTTTACCACACATTTAAATGGAATCTGATGATTCAGTAAAGTTGCAAGATAAAAATTTAACATACAAAAATTAGTAGCATTTCTAGACACTAACAACAAATTATCTGAAAAAGAAATAAAGAAAATCCCATTTACAATAACATCAAAAACAATAAAACACTTAGGAATACATTTAACCAAGGAAGTTAAAGATCTCTACATTGAAAACTATAAGACATTAATGAAAGAAATTGAAGAAGTCACAAATAAATGAAAAGATATCCTGTGTTCATGGATTGGAGGAATTAATATTGTTAAAATGTCTATACTACTCAAACCATCTATAGATTCATTGCAATTCCTATCAAGATTCCAATGGCTTTTTTTACAGAAGTAGAAAAAACAATCCTAAAATTTATATGGAACTACAAAAGACCCTGAGCAGACAAAGCAATCTTGAGAAAAAAGAACAAAGTGGGAGGCATCATACTTCCTGATTTCAAACTATATTACAAAGCTATGGTAATCAAAACAGTATGATATTGGCATAAACAGACACATAGACCAATGGAACAGAATTGAGAGCCCAGAAATAAACCCATGCATATATGGTCAACTAATATTTGACAAGGGAGCCAAGAAAACTCAATGGAGAAAACACAATCTCTTCAATAAATGGTGCTGGGAGAATTGGATATTCACACGTAAAAGGATGAAACTAGACCCCCTATCTTACACCACTCACAAAAATAATCTCGAAATGGATTAAAGACTTAAACGTAAGACTGAAAACCATAAAACTCCTAGAGGAAAACATAGGAAAAAAGCTCCTTAAAATGGGTCTTGGTAATGATTTTTTGGCTATGACACCTAAAGGACAAGCAACAAAATCAACAGTAAACAAGTGGGACTATACCAAATGAAAAAGCTTCTGCACAGCAGAAGAAATGATCAACAAATTGAACAGGCAACCTACAGAATGGGAGAAAATATTTGCAAATCATATATCTGATAAGGGGTTAATAGCAAAAGTACATAAAGAACTCATACAACTCAATAGCAAAAACACAAAATCCAATTTAAAAATGGGCACAGCACCCAAATAGACATTTTTCCTAAAGAAGACATTCAAATAGCCAATAGGTACAAGAAAAGGTGCTCAACAACACTAATCATTAGGGAAATGCAAATCAGAACCACAATGAGACATCACCTATTAGAATGGCTATCATCAAAAAGACAAGAGACAACAATGCTGGTGAGGATGTGGAGAAAAGGGAGCCCTTGTACACTGCTGGCGGAATTGTAAATTGGTACAGTCACTATGGAAAACAGTACAGAGGTTCCTCCAAAAATTAAAAATGTAACTACCATATGATCCAGCGATTCCACTTCTGGGTATCTATCTGAAGGAAACAAAACTGCTATATCAAAGAGATATATGCACCCTTATGTTCATTGCAGCATTATTTACAACAGCCAAGACGTGGAAACAGTCCAAGAGTCCATCAATACATGAATGGATAAAGAAAATATGATATATATATGTATATCTTAGGAACTGTCATGTATACCATACGGCAGTGTTGACTATTGTCATCGTAGATATATATACACACACACACAATGGAATAGTATTCAGCCTTTAAAAAAAAGAAATCCTGCCATTTGCAACAACATAGACGGTCCTTGAAGGCATTATGCTAAGTGAAGTAAATCAGACAGAGAAAGACAAACACTGTATGATCTCACTTATATGCATGTGGAACCCCTCCCTAAAAAAAGAAAAAAAAAACTAAACTCATAGACAAAGAGATCAGATTTGTTGTCACCAGAAGCAGGAGATGGGGAGTGGGGTAAATGGATGAAGGTGGTCAAAAGGTACACACTTCCAGTTATAAGATAAATAAGTACTGCAGATATAATGTCCAAAATGATGACAATAGTCAACACTGCTGTATGGTACATATGACAGTTCCTAAGAGAGTAAATTTTAAAAGTTCTCACCCCAAGGAAAAACACACTTTTTTCTCTTGCATCTATATTAGATGATGGATGTTAACTAAACTTATTGTGGTGATCATTTCACAATATATGTAAGTCAAGTCATTATGCTGTACACCTTAAATTTACACAGTGCTGTATGCCAATTACATCTTAATAAAACCAAAAGAAAAAAAAAATCTAAACAAATAAATAAATGAAATCTGAATGAAATCTGAGCCAAGGTAATCTCAAATCATATTTTCAGGTGAAACCAGGGCATTTTAAAAGTGCATTCCCAGGGGCCAGCCTGGTGGCATAGTGGTTTAAGTTTGCCCACTCCGCTTGGCAGCCCGGGGTTCGTGGGTTCGGATCCCGGGCGCAGACCTACGTGCCGCTTATCAAGCCATGCTGTGGCAGGCATCCCACATATAAAATAAAGGAAGATGGGCACAGATGTTGGCTCAGGGCCAATCTTCCTCAGGAAAAAGAGGAGGATTGGCAACAGAGGTTAGCCCAGGGCTAATCTTCCTCACCAAAAAAAAAGTGCATTCCCAAATAAAATTGACCATACTCTCCCTCACATACGTTAAACCCCGTAGATCATAAACAAACTTCAACACTGCAAATTAGCATATGCATCCACATGGCCTATATCATGGCCCAGTGTCTACAGCAGAAAATAATATTTGAAATTTAAAAAATATTTTAGGTATAAGTTATAAATTACTTCAAAACATGTGCATGTGATTATTCTATTCAGATCTCACTACATATTTATGAGATTTGGGCCCAATGTTTATCATGTTCAATCTGTAGATAAAGAAAGCTGGTCCCAGGGCAGAGTTGGGACTAACATGTCTGCTTTGGAACTCCAACAGTTTTCCCTTGGACGTTTGTATTTTGATTCACACAGTTATTTTTAAGGACAGCTTTTGGTTTTAATAGAAATGTCCAGTTTTAATAAAGCAATTTATTTGTAACGTAACTAACCATCAGAATTTCATAGGAGGGAGCCCAACTTAGTTGATATCTTCATTTCGTGGCATTTTCGTTCATTTAATAAGATCTTATTTAAGTTAACAAAGCTAAGATTCCTGATAAATGCATAACCAGGCTCCTATGTAATGAATTTTCTAATGGCTTATGTATTTTTAAGGCATTACTTACTTTTTGGTTTTTGCTTGTAACACTCATTTGTTTTATATTCCATTCTTTAAACTGGAAGTGATTCTACCTATTAGTAGTTTAATACACTATACTCTTGCTACTCAAAGTGCAATTGATCTGTGGACCAGCAGGCTTTGTGGGATTTGGTTAGAAATGCGGAGACTCAGGCCTCATACTGGACTGGCTAAATGAGAACCTGAATTTTAACACGATGCCCAGATGATTTAGATGAGTGTGAAAGTCTAAGTACTATTCTATAAATTTAAATAGTGTATTTAAATAGTGTATTTAAATAGTATATCACTCCTGAATCGGACTGCAAAAAGCTGAGACTACCAGACATCCAACATTTATATATTTTCTTATTGTCTACCACCCTTGAAAAAGAATTTGAGGCAGCAGATTCACTGAACTCGATAAAAATGTTCTCCACTATTCCTCCTTCTTCCTTCACCAAGTAATTTGCTAGGCGGGTATAGAGGCAAATGGACATAGACATATGTATATTATGCAAAGAACATTTTTATCATGCACATAATTACTCTGAGTTTTTTTCTTCTATTATAAGAACAAATTTTACAAATTTGCAAAAACTGTGAACTACAAAATGTGAAATATAGATAATCAAATATACTAAGTACATAGCCATAAATGAAGGAAAATGTTGGAGGATATTAATGAAACTCTCAATGGAAACAGGCCCAATCCCGGATAATCTCATTAAGAGCTTTACTGCAAGTAGCAACAAATTAGCAACATTATGAAGACGATTTGTATTTAAATTTCCTTTTTATTTTTCCTGTGAATGTCTTTGCTTTGATCCAACTTTTGTGGGGAAATGCTTTGATTTTATCAGATGAATGTTAATACCACCTCAGTGATATGCTGCAGAGAAAGTACTTGGAGGAGAGACAGATAAAACAGCTAATCCAGACCCATGCTTAGAACTACATTAGTTAAGCAGTGGGCAGTTATGCTGGTAACTACGCACCACTCACCCACTGATACTGAATCACCGCCTTATTAGGGAGAACTGGTGTGGAGTGATAATGAGCGGGTATCTTTGTTGCTAATTAGAGGCTGTACCACACCTCTGACCACTTCCGTCAGGACTCGATCTCTCTATGAAACTCCAGGAGCTATTTCAGTTACTCTTTATAACTGCTTTCTTTGTAAGCCCAGAGCAGAGATTTTTCCATTATATACTATGTTTTTATTCACAGCTGGATACACTGACTCCAAAACACTACATAATTGTGCCCTATATTCATATCAATTGAACTAATTTTGGATTTAATGATTGACTATTCAAAAGGTTGAGTGAGTGACTGGCAGAATTATCTGTTTTTAACACAGACTTGATAGAAATGACTCATGTACATTATATTAATACATAAAAACAATTCTTTGCAGATCTAAATCCAAACAATTTTAAAGGCTCCCTTTTGGGCCATGAATATTCCATTTGACAATCTACAATGATCAAATAAATTAAACTGCCAAGTTTTCACTTTGCTGTTTGGTGTGTAGATAGTCCAAAGTTATTCACATCCATTCACTAATTTTTGCCCTGAGGAATAAATATGAATGATTTCTAAAAGTAATTTGAGTTCTAAGCAGAGATATGCTTGAAATTTTGAATAGTTACAAAAATGAAATGATTAAGCCTTTGAAATTCCTCGCCACGAACAGAAATTTCCCATCTGCTTATTAAGAAAACATTCAGAGAATTGGATAATTACAATCATTTATATGTAGCTAGCATCTTTTTACAATGGTGCTCATAGATCCACGGTCTCATTAACCCTCAAATCACTCCCAGAGTGGAGAAATGGAAGCCCTTTGAATATTCAGTGGTGGCAAAAGCTACAAAAGTCCTTGGTTAAAAAAATCACACACACAAACATACATACACATTTATTTATTTACTTACTTAATTCACTTCCGGATGCTATTTCCAGAAGGATGTTGCCTTGCCTTTTAAGGTCATCTGTGAAAGTCTCAGAGAGTTTCTAAATGCCATTGTCATGGTTTCTACAGATTCAATTACATTTTTAAAAAATTCTAACAAATATTCTTAATTAAGAAAAGCAATACTGAGAGTGCCCACTAAAATAATATATTTCAATAAGCTTTCTCAAAAATAATCACTTCTAACAAGATTCTAAATAACATAAAAGAGACCGGGGGCTTTTCCATTGTTATAGGTTCTATTACTAAAAAAAAATCACAAAATATTACTAGAAACCCTATCTCAGTCAAATCTTCATCCTTAACGATCTAGGTATTTATTCAAGGGTTTCCACATTTAAAACTTACTGTTTTCAAACTCATCTCCTATCTTCTTTTGTAATTCGGCAGTAAAGGAATAGTCATAATCTCTTGCTATTGCCTCCCATTGGTCCCTAACACTCCAGTTAGGATTATTCCTTCTGATTAAGCCTTACAGGTCATATTTAAATGCTTGTGTTCTCTGCAAGAATGAAAGAAACCTGGGTATTAAGTTATTCTGTTAATATTAACATCTGTTTATTAATCATTGTGTATTAGTTTATCAGATGAGCTGACTCTCAACTGGAAAACTGGGTTGTAAAAGAAAAAAATGAATTTGGATAAATGAGTGTAATAGTAGGAGGTATCAATGACAGGAAAACTGGCTTTCTTAAGAGCGGTTCTCAGGGACAGAATAAGGGAATTGTGCCATCTGTTTTCCAGCTCTCCCATCAATATTTGAGGGTGTTATCTAATTAAAATTAGCTGCATAAATGACTGGTGCTACCTTTTCCAAAAAGAATCTATTTACATACTTATTTATTGAGAGTGCTATTTGTTGGCATAATTTGAGTTTATCCATTCATAAAATTAGTGTTTCCATGTTAATGTAAAATTGAGAGACTCCAATGGACCAGGCGCTGTGCTAGATTCTGAGGCTATAGTGACAATATTACATGGTCTCTGCCATCAAGGAATCTGGAGTTCGCTAGGGACCCAGAAAAACACTCATGTAGCTCCTGGACCAAGTGAAAAGTATTATGATGAAGTAAGTATTAGGGGATATAGGAATAGAAAAGAGAGGCAGCTGGCCCAGCCTGGGGGACTTAGAGAGTTAATAAAGAATTCAGTTGAAAGAAGGAGGCAGGGGAAGGGTACCTTGCTGAATTAGTGTGGTCAGATGAGATTTCAATACTTAACTACAATGCTTTGCCATTTTTCAGCAAAGCAGAAGAAAGGATATGAAACCAAGAGTTCCTAGATCTCTGATGGTTCTTTAATGTTCTACGTCAGATGTCCTGATTTTTACTTAATTCTCATCCACATAGAGGAAGTAGGAAGGCAGTACAGTATCTGACTGATGACAAGCTTCTGTGAACAGGTTAAGAAAAGAATTTCAGTCAACCTAATGAAGCTGCAACCAGCCACTCACTGCAACCACTCAGAAGAAAAGGTTAGCCATATGTCAGGAGAGAATAGAGCAAATGCTTATCAATTTGAGAAGAGGTTTATTTTTTCTTTTTTTATTACTTCAAATTTGTTTTCCAAAATAAATAGTTTCAATGTAACAGAAACTCATAGTAAGTGCTGTGAAGCAAAAAGAATCATCAAGGTTCACATCCCCTTTAATCGCGATTTTGAAAACTCACATTTGTAATTTTTATTAATGATGGTGATAATAATAATTCATCTTTGGCACATTCTTATCTTTGGATTTACTTCTTATTTTCATAATGTCTACAAAAATACTGCATGGATACATACAGCAGCCGTCATTACTGGGAACCTAAAAGAGCATATTGATAGTAGTGACTGAGAAAAGAAATGAGGCTCGAATCTTCAACAAACCACCTACTTCTCCACTAGGTTTCTGGGGCCACATTCTAGACCACTTTCACCCTGCCTGCACGTCTCGTAGATTAGTAACGAATCCACACTAGGAAATCTCTCTCTATTGCCTATTTCATTTCCAAATATGAGTATAATCTTCTATCCTGAAGTTGTGCCGAAGTGTGATCCCTGGGAATCTTTAAGCAGAAAGCTAGTCTGGACTGGAGATTGACATGACTAATCCCCCTTATGACTCCTTGCCCCTGGTCCCACATTGATCTCTGAGGCCAAAGACCTTTCTACACCTGGGACATGAGGCATCTATTTCATTATTTCTCTTTGGGAGTGGAAGTCATGAGAATGAATTCTGACCTCTCTAGAGTCCAAAGCATGTGACCAGCTTTGCCATTCAGACCTTTAAGTATTAATAGTTTGCTTTGAGAAAATCTCCCAAGAATTGTACATTTGGATATTTACACATTACTTTAAGACAGCTAAATACTCTGAGTAGCTTGAGAAAAATAGCACTCCTGAGTCATATGACTTGGTCTTCTTTGCTCTTCTAATTTCAGACTATTCTGATCTAAGGTCATGTGGATGTGCTGAATGAACTCCGTCATAACACCTGTGATACTCCTTGTGACCATTATGATGAGCAGCACATAGATGAATCTGTTTGCCTTACAAGTTCCAGGAAATGGAATTCTAATGCCAAACGCAGAGAAACTACTTGATCTTGACTGCCCGTGCCCTAGGAAAATTTATGAGAATAAAGTCACTATGAGCCTCATTTTCTTCAAAATTACTTGCCAAATATCCCTCAAAGCCTTTCTGAATTCAATAACTCTTGTGAAAATATTTATTTACTTTCTGATTTGTTGCTATAGAAATAAAGTAAGAGATACAATTTTATACAGGTAACTAATGCTCTATTAAGTAATATTTCCATGATTATATTGTTCGTTAAGTGTATTTTAGAAAGTTTTACACTATTACAGTATATAGGTTGTATTTGTCCTTGATTAAATCAGCCCGAGTAGCGTGGAGGACACTTCAGGGGCCGCCATGGGAGATGGGGGAAGGCCAAGAGTGTGGGGTTCCCAATTCTTCCCCATATCTGTTTTAATCACATAGTTCCATTTTCATCTATTTTATACATTCAGTGTCTATTAAAAATATCATATGAAAAACAATTCTACTGCTAAAAATGTTTGAAAACTCACTCCTTGTGTATGGTGCTTACAGTAGTGTCTATAAAATGTTATATATATAAAATATATATGTATGTATGGGCTGTTGCCATGTGATTCCCTATCCTGTGTGTACAATCTGATTTAGCATACATCACTGAAATTGCTAGTGACTTTCCAGTAAGGTAATCTATAAGATAAATGAGGACTGCCCTTAAATTGATTTTCATTGGCTACCTGTTTGTTACTAAAATTAGATTTTTCTTCTGAAATTAAATCCAGCTCCACACTTATGTAATTTATTTTTCACAAAGCACGTTTATAACTTTTAGTTTTGAAACGTCTTCCACATGTTCAAGGCCTATTTGTCTATTTTTCACACCCTGTCAAGTGACCCTTATATCAGTCATGGTAACTATGAAGAAACAACAGGACAAGGGAGCTGAGGCAAGAAAAGACTTGTCCAGTCATAAATCTCTCCTTGTTTCCCCGCAAATGCCCCCAAGAAGGTGTCTAGAACATTTGATATGATGGCTATATGCCTGATGAACTCTCTTTGCCCTTTCCTGGGACAGAGAGGAATGGCTAGATGCTACAGGCAATCTGAGCAACCTCATCCCTCTGCCTCTTTCCACTCTGATTAGGCCTGTTACTTTTCAAAAGGAGAGACCACTGTTTGCCAAGTCCCAAAGATGCTGAGATGAGAAAAGTGATAGTCCTTGTGACTGGTCACCATGTTTCCCTTTTCTAGCTGAAAATATATGCTCAACTCCTTTTTTCTTTTTGCATAGGGCCAAGGAATGCTGAGCAGAAAAGCAATTTATTTTCCCTAGAAACACACAGAGAGAATATTTGTCAAGGTTTAACAGGATATAACACAGGAATCTTAAAGAATAAATAATAGATACTATTGTTTATACCCTCAAGGCAAACTGTCTGAAAAAGAGAGAAGAATCAGGCTTTGTAAGGTTTTATAACGATAACGTTTGAATGATTACCAAATTAGAGCTAAGTTATAAGACAAGGGATTTGAAGATATTTTAAAAAGTAACTTTACAAATATAAGTCATCATTATTATAAATTATTCCTTAGCTCTACAAAGACATATAGAAACTACTGAATCTTAGGATAAGTCAGTAAGCGCTAAGCAGGAATTTACCTAGGAGGGCATGGGCCTTGAAGATCAAGTGGTTTCTCTGTATTTTGCATTAGAATTCCATTTCCCAGAACTTGGATGTGTACGTCACCACATTAGGAACTGTGTTAACTAAGAGAATCCCTGCCATTAAGACTTTATAATTTTGTGCAAGATATAAACATGTAAGTAACAATGGAGGAACTAGAGAATGGAGACTAGTCAGGAGTTAATGCAGATATTCAGATAAGAAACAAATGTACATGAAATGAATGAATAAAAGAGACTTTCAGATGAGGAAATCTATTTGGATGTATAGAGTGAAAAAAATCAAGGACCTAAATATGATTCTCATGTTTACTCTTAGACTAGGAGGTGGATGGAGCCATTACAGGTTATAGGCAATGCATAAAGATAAGCAGGCTTGGTGGAGACTTCAAGGATGAGAGAAACAACGAGTTGAGTTTAAGGCATGTTGAACTGAAATTTAGCAAGAGATCCACAAGGAGATATTCTGCCAGCAACTAAAACCATCCAATCCAATCTTCTGAGATGGTGTCGCTAGACAAATTGCACTTTCACAAAGACACTTACAAGGGTATTTTCTCTGTTTCTTTTATTAATTTATTCATTCAGTCAATAGGTATTTATTGAATGCCATCTATGTCCCAGGCACTCTGTTAACACAGACATGGTAACCCTCTCTCACGGAGTTCACAGTAAACTGGAGGAACCAAACAACAAATAAGTAGATAAACAGATATACAATTATGAAATGAGATCAAAGCTCTGAAGGAAAAGAAAAGGGTAAAATAGGTGGGATGTATTTTAGATTCCAGATCAGAGACATCCTCTCTGATGAGGTGGCATCTATCCTGATACCCAAAAGATGAGAAGGAGTTGGACATTCAAAGATTATTTTAGGCAAAAAGAACAGTGTGTATATAGATCCTGAGCCCCGAAGAGCTTGTTAATTTTAGGAATTCAAGAATGATATAGTATGTGATGAAATTGGCGGACATGTTAACTTTGCGATGACAGAGACCTCGAAACGGAGATGTAAAGTATGTGTCAAATAAGAAACCGGTTTTGTCCAGTGACCAGAAAGAGGACAGAAGTTTACTAAGAACAAAGGACTCTTTTGAAAAGATAAAAATTTTTCTGGTTTCCATCACTCCTCCTCCCATTTTGAAGCATTTCAGTAAAATGAAACAGAGCAGGAGTTCATTGAAGAAAATGCAGGAGTAATCCTTCATCAGACAAGCAGGTCTGTGCTATGAGACAGGGAAGGTGAAGTCCACATGAACTTTTGTTGTGGTTAAGAGGGAAGCCATGTATTTAGAAATACCATCTAACAAGCTACGCATATTTTTGTGAATGCAAAATTTTGTTTCCTATTTAGAACACAACGTAAAACTGGCAATAGCAATTTTCACAGTGATGTTATTGATTAACATGTGTAGCACAATTTTTCAATTTACAAGGAGCTCTTTACACATTCATTTATTTCTTACAACAATCTAGTGAGGCAGATGTTATTATTATTTTTATTTTATCAAAGAAGAAATTGAGGCTCAGAGAGAAGACAATTGCCTAGGATATTATACTAGAAGATGGGTAAAGCCTACACATTTCTAAAATCCCACATTTATTCCCTGAGACAATTATGCTTCACAATGAAAGTTTCAAGTAGAATTTTTCACAGAGATTTATTGTGGATTAATAAAAATTGCAACCTTTAAATCTAAGTCCAACAAAAATGAAATCCAATGAATACCTATTAAATCTTAATGGCAAATGGTGTAATAGTAAGCTCCATTTTGCATATGGGGAAACTAAGGCAAAGTGATATGAAAGGACTTGAGCTATAAGCCATTCAAGCTTCGATCGAGCTGCAAGATGATGACTCCATCTTGTAGCTACAAGTGCCTATAAGAGATGAGTCCTTAAAATACAAATGTTTAAACTTATTAGATGGAAAAGGTAGAAACTATCTTTTCATTTATGTTTCTACACTATGCTACTTTGAGGATATAATTTATAAATTGCTTTTAGACAATCAAATGGTACATCAATGAAATATAAAGTAACTAAAAAGTTTAAGAAAATATATAAAATCATGTTGTTACCCTTAGTTTTGGATTAGGGTCACCACTTCTTTGAAGCTAGTCTACGCTATACAGCACACTAGGATATAGATTTTTACTTTCTTGGATAATGCTCAGATTTGTACATTCATATAATAAAGACAAATTTCCTCAACTTAATTTCAATGGAAAACAGAATTTCCTTACTTAAATTCCAAAACCATAATATTAAATTTTATTATATTTTCCTCTTTAGAGGTATGAGAATATAGAGAAGAAATACCATTAGAGAGAAAAAAAAGGAAATTTATGAAACACTCTAGAATGGGTGTATGTTGAGGGGACAAGATGCAAAGAGACTCCAATCTTTATATTTGTAATAGATAGTGGATGTTAACGCAATTATTCAATATGACATTGGCTAAAAGGATTGTTTAAATACTAAAAGTATACCAACTAGCAGAAAAAATTATATTTGAGGTGTGCACAATTTAATTATAAGGTCAAACTTAGGGAAGAGGCAATCACAATCAAACTCACACCTTAAATAAATGTTTCCTGTGGTTTCATTTATATCAAATAGGCTAATATGCAGCATTAACCTATTGCTAGGCATTAGCATTGTTGATAAGTTTGTGTGTAACTATTAATCAGTTTGCTTTAAAGAGATAAACTACTGTTTTAATTTGTTTTCTTAACTATACTGAGATCTGCCTGTATTTCCTTCCTCTAACCAATATCTCATGTACAGCTAGGGTGTGAATTGCCACTGCTTACCCGGAAACTGTGCCTCTAAAATACTCTCAACTTCTAACGGGCTCTGTGGGATCTTACTTATTAAAGAAAGCACAGTTCTGAAAACATGTATCTTTATTGCTTGCACTTATTTAGCCATAACTGGATCCTTGTATCTGGTTAAATTTACTTCTGATGGATATCTCAATTCTTCCCTTTCCTTCTCTCCCGCAAAATTGTGTTTGCTGACAATAAGGCTCCGTGTTGGCACAATGCATTTCTGGTTAATGCAAATAAATGGAAGATTGTATTCCTTTAGATCCTTGATGTGCCAGGCAAGGTTAAAGCTTCATTCCCAGAAGAAAATTAAGCTTTTTAAAGCCATCCCAGAGTTTGATTTATTTTTCTGCATTCACTGTCATTAGGTATGGCCCCTGGGACTGGCTAGCTCAGGGGAATAACAATGAGCTATGGGGCTGCTCCCTTCTAGAATCCTGGTACAGATCCAGTTCATCTTGATAATGGCTTAGAAAATGTATAGACTTGATGGATTCACGATTGGGGGAAGGGAGATAGAGGACAGATTTGAAGTTAGAATCCATGGGCCACATTTGAACTGGCAATTGTCCACAACTTTTGAATAACCATAAAACTGAATGTTTCTAGTCTCTTTAGGGCCACCATGACTGACTAACTCTATATCTTCATGAGATGACCAGAGATGTCATGCATCAAAGTGCTTATGTGGCAACAGAGCTGAGCTCTGGAGACACACTTTCTCCTCTGAAGTGGAAAAAAGTAAGAGAAATGTTATGAATAATGTCACTTTTTGGCTTGTCTCAAAAATGTGAAACACAGGATCCTGTCATTGGTATCACTTTCATTTAGTTTTTCTAAATTACTAAATGGAAACTTATTTTGATAATCCTTTTAATAGGAAGTAAACACAGTGCTTAGAGTACCTATGGATAAATGAAATCTACTCATAATTGCTAAAAAGACAGCAAATGTTATCTCTCATCCCATGGTACCTGTCCTCCATTTTTTGTGAAATTATCCTGTCTCTCTTTTCTATCCTACTTGGATATTTTCTTCTGCAAACCCTCTTCCCCCTGGTTTTTCTCATGTGTCTTTCCTAGCTCATACTCTCTTCCTTTCATTTGCCAAAAGAGTCACCTGCTTTGGGTCTCTTCTCAGAACAACTCTACTTGTTAATACATATTTATGTGGTTATGAGGTACCTGAGGAATGCTTTGCACAAAAAATATTATTTTTATTTCTCTCTTCATACTTATTTATATTCAATGTATTTTTATTTGTAATTATAATTTAGATATATTTGTCTGTCCTTTTATATGTTGAGAGATTTATAAGCTCAGAGGTAGTCAGAGATTTATTTTTCAGCTCATTTACTCCAGGACTTCCTTAGTACGGTACTCTTAGAATAGATTCAAGTAATTTGCTTGCTCTTCACTTTGGGACTTGGCCATACTTGAGGAGGCTTATAATAGTCGTGAGATTATCAAAGTCTAGATGGCAGAAAGAAGCAGAGGAACCGTAGATTAGTAATTCCTGAATTAGAAATTGCCTTTTAAACATATTCATAAATTTAGCTGGAATTAGGTAGATGTCATAAGGTTTTATAACATCTTAAATGCAAAAGAAAAATCCCCCAAAACAAAGCAAATGTATTACTTTTAGAAAACCAAAGTTTAACACTGTCACCAACATGTTTTTCAGTTCCCAAAGGAAAAAAAAAGATTCAGTGAGCTATTTTAAAGAATGATATTAATGGATTAAAAGTGATAGTAACCACAACATGACCTCTTTATTAGTTTCAAACAAGAAAACAGGGCCGGCGGTGGCTTAGCGGTTAAGTGTGCGCGCTCAGCTGCTGGTGGCCCGGGTTCGGATCCCGGGCACACACCAACGCACCGCTTCTCCGGCCATGCTGAGGCCACGTCCCACATACAGCAACTAGAAGGATGTGCAACTATGACATACAACTATCTACTGGGGCTTTGGGGGGAAAATAAATAAATAAATAAAATCTTTAAAAAAAAAAGAAAACACTAAGAAAGACTACACAATAATTTTGGGATCTAGCATGGTCGCTGGCTGGATACTATACTATACTGGCTAAAGAAAATATTTCTGCAAAAGACAAAGTTTCAAGGCAAGCTTATTATTAATTTTTTTCTTTTAAGTAATTGGAAAGTATTTCCTATCATCAGGTGTAACTCAACATAAATCATCTAAAGAAATTATCAAAAGTTCACAGAGAGGAAATACATTGTACAATTGTTGAATAAATACAGAAACCACATGGAGCACTAGTGATCAAAATAGAACGCTATAAAAATAAATAGCTGTTTTACAAGGTTTAGCTAGAGATGACCAGCATTGAAGCGCCTGAATCATGTATTGGCCAGATTGATTAGGGATCACCACAAATTTCATCTTGGCTTCACAGCTCCTGGTTAATTTCCTTCAGGCACCAGAACATCTAAAATCAATCATTGCTCTGGGCAGGTCAGAGCTGTCTGGAAAGGAGAAATTCTACCTTATAGCTCAGCATTATACTTCTTCAGGCTACCACAGCTTACGCTCCAGCAATGCATCAATGTTGCAACGCTATTTTCAACTGTGAAAATACGGAGGGGTGACAAATATTTCTGAAGGCCAACCATTACTATTCTAACTTTAAAGAGAACAAGAATTACCTACATGGGACAGACTAGGGCCTGAGATTGGCATTTATAACCAGTTCCCTGATGATATCTATGCTGCTAGTCTGAGGACCACACCTTGAGTAGAAAGGGGCTAAAGATCCATGGGCTTTCTGGAAGATTGTTATGATATTTTGAAAAAAACTATGTTCTCTTAACTCTCACTGTGGATTGTGTACAAATAGTGCCAGTCCTCTTAGGTTTTTGGTCCTGATGTGCCCCTATATTCAACCTGAGTTCTACTGGTTTGGTTACAGAGAATTCCATTTAGTTTGGTTCTCAAATGACCAACTCTTACTCTGTGTGAATTGATCCAAGTGTTCTTTCCCTCTGAAACATCTTTGTGAGCCTCTCTAAAGCAATAAACAATTTCTTTCTTAAGTCATTCTCTCTTTCTCTATTTAAAATTCGAACACAAAATAATTTGCATTATGTATAGAGAACATTTTGCTGTTTCTTAAACAGAAAAAAAATGATTACACATAGGAACGCAGGCTCTTCTTCACAATTTCTCTCTACTTGTACAGCCCTGGTCTGTCTTATATGCATGGAAATTTTTTCTTTATTCCCCACTTCAGAAATTAGTGCACTGAGTGGATGTCTGTTATGAGACAAATGGTGGCAAATCCTTAATGAAAAGCAAATCTTTATCTACTGAACTGCTTTTTGGCTGATGAAAAGTTAATGGGTTAAAGAAAAATAATGATAAATCTAGATATAGTGAATGTACCACCACAAAAACTTGGGTCTGCCACTTATTATCTTGAAAGAAAAAATACTCTGTTCATATAGTCTCTAAGCAAATATGATATAGCATATTTTGCCTTCTGAATGCATTTGTGACTTTGCCATCAAAATTCTAGATGCCTATCAGTGAGAGAATTACTTCTTAAACTTAATTGGATTAAATGGATCTGTTGCACACTCCACATGAATACTGTAGAGCTCTCTTGAATGATTTATTGGTGGCCTCTCTTTACAATAAGAATAAAAGGGATGCCAAAAGATCTCTTAGATTAATATGTATTAATTACTTTTTTATTTTTTTAAGTACAGGTCCCTTTTACCACAAGGGCTCATAAACACAACGGGTAAGAGACATTTTTAGGTACTTGGGAAAGACTTATGTGCCTCCAAAATTGTATGTTCCCTTAAACTTACAAAAGTCTGAATGTAAATTTTTAAACATCCTCTCTTATTTTTGAACAAAGCTGCTGTTTTTGTGGACTCTGAGCTACATGTTCTCAAACCTGAGGCAAAAGTGACAATTTCATGATATTCTGTTCAAGTTCTAGTTGAAAGAAGGAAAGCGGTAATAAAGAGCAGGCTAGAGGAAGAACCACATACTCAGAATGGCTAGATAAGTTTCCAGCGAAAATATTTTAAGCAAATGGTATCCAAGACAGGTTGTATGTTTATTTATGGGACAAACTTCCACATCTTCCATTATGCTCTGAGGCAGATGAAAGCTGATCATGCTCCAGTCCCTGGAACTTTATGCATTTAAATTAAAAATATAGAAAGTACAGTATACACTGAGGTGGGATCTATTGACTGTGTCAGTAACAGCGGCATTTTCATTTTTCCTTTTTTAATAGAAGTCATTGTGGGTGTTCAGGATGGATTCTTGGTCTTTATTAATCTCAGCAGTGAGAGCATTTGGGATTTTAAAAGCTATCGATTTTTTTAAGAGATCCTAGTCCTATTCTTGGTATCCTCAATTTCTATTTCAAATCTGTCACAAAAATGGGTATTCAGTGCAGAAGGGGTCCAGCAGATGGTGACGTGTTTTAGGCACCTTCTTTAATGTGTCTTGATGGATTTGGATACTTGTTTGATTTTAAGGAACAAAAAATAATCTTGTTTTGATTAGTGATTTTTCTTTATTCTTTTCTACTCCCTTTCTTTTGACAATTTGATAAACAAGGCCCTCAATTATGACAATAGAGGTTGCCGAATGGGCACTTTTAATGTGTCTTTCATTTGCATATTCTCTCAAGACCTCCTAAGTAATCTATTTTCCTTTCTGGTCACCTTTTTATTTTCACTTGCTTCTGAATCTTACTGCCTTCTCTTCTGAGGTGTCTGAACCTTTGTTGGCCCCTGGAATGAATTGCTTACTCATCTTCAAATTAACCATTAACTTACGTTATTAATGTCAATACAAAATGAATCTTGAAACAAAATGGATGATTTTTTCCATTACTCTATGATATTACTTTATTTTACATCATGACATTATAGGGAAAAACACAAAATGTAATGAATGCTGATTATATATCAAGTAGCAAAACCTATTAAAACTTTGCTTGCATTCATAATGATTTAAAAGTCTCTGCCCTGAGCAGCAAATGGTACCACATTGTAGGAATACAAAATAAAAGATGACAATAAAAACTCCTTTCTGAGATGGAGAATCCATTTGCTTTCTTTCCCTGTTATGTAGCTTGGGATTAAGAGAACTCCATACATCACCACAATTCTCACTCATAACTGTTAAAATGAGAAAAGCATGGGGCAATAGATCCTTATGATAGTTGTATGAAGGGTATTAAAGCATATGGGCATACATGAACACTCTAAATTAATTTTGTAGTGGCCACTGGTATAGCTGTAGGATAGAAGTTTACTTTACATTTAAAGGCCAAGATATTCAGTCATGAAAAATCCCAGAAACTGAGTGTATGTAAAAGTCTAAAACTCATATTTGGTTTGGATTTTGAGAGTAGGAGAGTGGGGCATATTTGGTAGTTGAATAATTTAAAACTTGGCAACAATATACATTTTTTTCTTTCATGCTATTTTTATGGCTCAAGATAATAAAGGCGTTTTTTACCTTTAGCAATTAATGTATGCATTGGCAGTCTGTAATTTTATATTTAACTACTATACAAAGGTTGATCAGCTTGTTCTGACTATGCTGGATGTAAAACAAAATGGCTATAGGAGTGCTTCAAACTCCTATCTGCTTGTTTAAAAAAAATCCAAAAACTAATGGTTTAATCTATGAAATAATATCCTTCAGAAAGATTTTACATCACATCCCCAGATTAATTACATCTTGAATGCTAAAAGAAATTCTGAATTTTGTCTTTGAGGATGTAAAACTACGAAAATAAAACAACATTACAAACCAAAAACAATTTCATAGAGATTCTGCTATAACTTTTTGATTTATTATAAGAAAAAATGGATTCCTATATTTTATTTAAGTTTGCATTTTTAAAATGTTTATTTTAAATAAAGTAATATTTTGAAAAGTTTTGACTTTGTTTTGGGAGGATAGAAGGAGAAAATTCCATGAATTTTACCATAAAGGTACAAAGGCTATAAAATTTTTGAGTTTTTCTTCAGTCATTTTAAGTAAGTATATGATTTATATATTGCTTATATTGAATTATAAAATTTGTATTGTTTTCTGAACTTAACACTTCTCTATATTTCTACTGAGGTTTTTTAATCCTATTCTATCAAGCCTTTTTAAAGGCTTTAATGAATATTTTTACATATATGTCTTTTTGCCTTTGAGTACATATTAAAGTTATTAATAATTGAATTAATGTCTCAAGATCAGAAAAAAAATTAAAAATCACTTGTTTAATAATCACTTAATAAATCCAAAATTGTATATATACATAAACATATATATCTATATACACACATGCTTCCACAAATATTTATGAAAGGAAAAAGTGATTGTGGTTGAGGTAGGAAGTTGGTGAGATATTTGGTACATTTGATATTGCAACATTGTGACTCATAATAAATATATATTGGGTCATTCAGTTGACCAAAATCTATTTCTCGTATATTATTGGTCTTCGTCCATGGTTCCTGGCTGGCAGCTCCCAAAACCCTTGGAATTTCCTAAGTATTGAGAGTGACAAAGGCATCTTTTGTTATGTGAATGAGGTGACTTTTGGAACCACCTCAGGATGGGGCTGGTTGCCAGGAGAACCAGTCATGTCATTAGAGGGTTGGAACTTTCAGTCTCCCCCAGCCCCACCTCCGGGGAGGTGAGAGGGGCTGAAGGTTGAATCAATCACTAACAGCCAATGATTTAATCAACCACGCCTACATACTGAAACCTCCATAAAACACCAAAAGGGCAGGGTTCAGAGAGCTTCCAGGTTGGTGAACACATGGAGATTTTGAAACTGGCAAACAGTTAGCCATTAATGATTGAGCAGCTAGTGACTATGGGGGATTGGAATTGGCCACCTCAAAATATGTCTCTGCCTGAAAGACACTTTGGCCCCCACCACCACTAACTGACCAAAGGAGTTTGGGATGGAAGGCCTGCCCTCAGAACAAGCCATTACCATAGACATCTCTGGGTATCTGGGAAGGTCCTTACTAAGCCCATTCTTAGTTCTGGTTACCCTTTGTAAGAGACATTTACATGTGTAAATAAAATCTCCATCTGTAAAGGTATCTTATTCCCTGTACCAGGAAGAAGGCTGGGGATGGTCTTGCCTAGAAATTTATCAGAACGGAAAGGCGAGGACTTAAATCTGCATGATAAACTTACCCATTGTTAACTGTGCTGTTTAGGCAATATGCTATCTGACTCCCACTAGGTTCCTATAGAAAACATCTTCCTAGAGCCTAGGACACCATGGTAATGGGTGTTTGAGCTATTTTTTTCAGGAATTGAACCCCCTGTCCACCTCAGGCTGGATTGAGACCACCAACACATCAACTGGGCGCACGCAGACATGTGTCTGATAAGTGACCCTTTGACATCGGGAGGTTAAAGCTCCACCCTCGGGCCGGCCCCGTGGCTTAGCGGTTAAGTGCGCGCACTCCGCTACTGGCCGCCGGGTGTGGATCCCGGGCGCCCACCGATGCACCGCTTCTCCGGCCATGCTGAGGCCGCGTCCCACATACAGCAACTGGAAGGATGTGCAGCTGTGACATGCAGCTGTCTACTGGGGCTTTGGGGGAAAAAAATAAATAAATAAAATTAAAATTAAAAAAAAAAAAAGCTCCACCCTCAGGGCATGCTGGCTGCCATTCTGTGAAGACGCTTCCTACGAAGAGGCATGAAGCCTGACTACACTGGCTCAGATCATCAATCACCTCCTCTCTCCTCACCTCCAGTCATTTCAGACCACTTTGCCCCCTATCCCATAAATATCCCTGAGTCCCTATTTTGGGGGAAGTGGATTTGAGATTCATTCTCCCATTTCCACACTTGGCTGCCTTGTGATGGATAAACTCTCTCTCTCTCTGCAATCTCGTCATTTTGGTGATTGGCTTTCTGGGCAGCGGGCAAAAATGGACCTGGTGTGGTAACAATTTTATCCAAAAATGTGTTCATTTTATTAAAAATCAATTGACAATCATTATTGTAATGGAAATTAGAAGAGTGTTCTGTTCAAAGACTTTCCTTAACTATAGTAGGAACTTAAACAATGTATGTTAATGAACAAATTCATTTAAAAAAGTTGTACTCAGACTCAGATATATTTTTAACTCTATTTGCTACTGACAAACTGGGTATACTAGCTATTTTGCTTTTTAATAAGTCGTTCGGCAACAGATAAAAATTAGAATTTTACCAGATTTTTAATTCAAGGAAGAAAAAAATGTCCTCTTTCATCTCTTCCTCAGGTTATCCTTTCCCAATCTGTAATCCTCTGCTGTAGAGGCCAAAATACAAAGAATCTTCCCTCAAAATGTTAAGAATCAGACACAAGGACTACAATACAAGGTAGATGTGGGAGGTACCTTGCAGAAGAAGAGTTATGCGTTATGAAAATTCTTTAGTGTGAGGTTTTGAGTACCAGGGAAGAAGAGAATTAGAACAAGACCCAATGAATAAGAGTGGAATCACTTATAGGGCTCAATTGTCCAAGAAATGACTTTGAGTCACACTTGATTTATGAGGATACAACCTCATGAAAACATATTCATATATGAGTGATAATAAAAAGATAATTCAGTGAGGCAATTGAAAGCCTAATAAGTGCTATTTTTCTCAATTTGAATAAAGTCAGATAATAACTACTCCTAACATTTTATTACACTTGCTTTATCACATATATATCCATCTATCCATTCCTAAGAAGTAAATTTTAAGAAATAATTTTTATATTTTTATAATTGTAACTTTTATGAAATAGAATCACATCTCACAACCAATGTATATTTTAAATATGATAGTGTCGTTTTCTTTTAAGGATTGTTTCTAATTTGGTGATGATTCTTACAGTCAAAGATGTTTTGGAATTGAAGAAATACAGTCTTAGTTTTGACAAAAAAGATGAATTACTATTCAGTCTTCCTTTCAAGTTTTTTTTTTTTTTTTTTTTTGGTGAGGAAGACTAGCACTGAACTAACATCCTTTGCCAATCCTCCTCTTTTTGCTGAGGAAGATTGGCCCTGGGCACATCTGTGGCCATATTCCTCTATTTTATGTGGGATGTCTGCCACAGCATGGCTTGATAAGAGGTGCGTAGGTCTGCACCCGGGATCTGAACCTGTGAACTCCGAGCCACAGAAGCGGACCGTGAGAACTTTAACTACTATGCCACTGGGCCGGCCCCCCTTATTAAGTTTTTTAAAAGGAGATATTTTACATTGTTTAAATATTTGTAGTTAACTTTAGCAGGATACCAAGACTGAAGCTCATCATTCCAGTATAAAAACATGAATCATGATTGAATTACAGAAGAGTAGACTTTTATGGCATATAAAAGAGTGGAACAAAGATTATGGGAAGAATTTGGAGCACTAAATGTCAGGAACAGTATTTTCTCAGGGAAGTTATTAACAGGTTGACATCACTGTCTCTTTAGGCCAGATAACCCTTCTTCATCTTTTTTTTTTTTACTTTTGAATATTGATAAACACAACCATAATCTCTCCTTTATTTTGGTTATCTGGATTCTTTCCTATTCTGAATTCTTAAAGAAAAAAGAATATAATTTACATGTTCAATCTCTGTTGATTCTGACCCCCCATCCCCATGTTTTACTCTATACCATCTTTCCAAAGAGTGAAAAGGAGCATGTTTTAAAAAAAAAGTCAAGCCTGGAAAAAAAGGGCTATGAGAAGATATGTAGATTTTTATTGTAATCTACTCACTAATAAATCTTCTTTTTCAAGAGCTACTGTTAGTCAAATTAATTGACTCTATCTGTAATGTAAGTGCCTATACAATCTTAGAAAAATATATGAGAAACTCAAAAGGAGAAAACTTAAAAAAACGTGGTTTTGGGCCGGCCCCGTGGCTTAGCGGTTAAGTGCGTGCGCTCCGCTACTGGCGGCCCGGGTTCGGATCTCAGGCGCGCACCGACATACCACTTCTCCGGCCATGCTGAGGCCGCGTCCCACATACAGCAACTAGAAGGATGTGCAACTATGACATACAACTATCTACTGGGGCTTTGGGGAAAAAAAAGGAGGAGGATTGGCAATAGATGTTAGCTCAGAGTCCGTCTTCCTCAGCAAAAAGAGGAGGATTAGCATGGATTTAGCTCAGGGCTGATCTTCCTCAAAAAAAAAAAAAAATGTGGTTTCGAATTTCTGTATTAGTACTCAATTATCTGAAATTGTTAAGGAATCAGCTTTTTCATGTAATTATTTCTTCCCACATTCCATCCCACACAAAAGTACTAAATTTAAAAAAATCCTTCTAAAATGTGTGAAAAAAAGTCCCTGCTTTATGAAATAGTGAATTCTAATTGTAACTCAATGATAACAATTTAGTAGAAGCATCACCTTTTTGTATTCATTGTACTGAAAAATACAAAATTATATTTTTTCTCCCGGAAACTGTTTGTCCCTCCACAGAATGAATGGTTCTTGGGCTTTGTGTTGTTGTTGTTGTTTTGTGTTTTCATAATGTATAGCTGGCATGTTCACTATCTGGCTATTGGCTCTCTCTCTCATTCCTGTCAGAGAGCCTGTTACTAATGGCCACCATCTTTCCATCTGTTCCTTATTTGCTGTGGTTATAGGGCAAAAAATTGTGACCAGAGTATAAGCATTGGGTGCAAAATAAGTACAAATTTTCTGAGGGTTTGAGAGTTTTTAAAGAATGAATTACATGAGCATCAGTATATGAACTCTCTGACATTTAATTTTTAAATATTCAAAGACTTAAAAATCTATATTTTTAACTATGTTCCCAATAGTTAAGGATTTTAAGTAAGTACCCTAAAATGTGGGATGTTACTGAATATCGTAAATCAAAGTCTAGATTATAACTACGTGTTTCCAAGGAACACTGAATGTTAGGTTGTCAATTTATAGTTGTAAATTATAAATTATAATGTTTTTAATTATAAATTTAATCATAACAGCTAATACATATTGACTAGCTACTATGTGCCAGGCATTATTTTAATTTATTTATATTCATTAACACATCTGTTACTCGCAACAGACCTTTGAGTTAAAATTCTAAGGATGCACATTTTACAGTTGAAGAAATGGAGGTAGAAGGAGTTGAGACAACTTGCCGAAGGGGAATTGCCACTTAAGCTCAGTCAACCTGGGTCCAGAATCTGCGTGCTTAATCACTCTGCGATACCATGCAAATTTGTATTAATATATGTTTGTCCAATATATATGTTATTTTCTTTTAAGAACATAATCTGTTCGTTACAGAAAATTATAAATAAATAGAAAAAAAGTAGAACAAAATGACCCGAAATTCTACCACACACATGAAAACAAATTGTTAACATTTTGGCGTATTTTCTTATTTTTAAAAAATTTCATAGCATTTTAAAGCAATGCTCCAAACATACTTGATATATATTCTATATCCTTTCATTCAATTTACTATTATATCTTAAACTCGTCTCCAATCTATTACGCGGTCCTTTTGATCATTATTTTTTAATGACTGAATAACATGCCTCCAACTGCTTATATACTGGTCTTATTTTAAACCAAAAGTCATAGAAAAATGTTTGCTAAAGTTGGTAGCAATAAGGCTGGTGAAATATCTACCATCGCTGTTTGAATTGCTACTTTGTTTCTTTTAACGAACTTTTCACAGGCCCAATGATCTAAATAAGATCTTAGATAAAAGACTGTTTGGATATACATAAAGAGGGAGGGATGGATAGTCATATCAAGAAAGTATTGGGAATATATGAATACATCTTATATAAATGTGTGGTTTGCCTCATCTGAAAACCCCCAAATTGAAGGTTCTATTAAAGTTGCGTTATATTTTTACTTTAAATAGAGAAGCAGTACAAAAGTGTAATTTGAATAATGAAATCAATTTCTTAGACCCTCATTTTAACGCATATCACTAAAGTATTAATAATATTAATACTGTAGCCATTGTACATTTTCAATATGTCTTCTAGCTTAAATAGCTCATATTAGAACCCTCAAGTGCTCTCTGATATAAGCTAAACTGGGAAGTAGAAATGTCCCTATATTTGATTAAATTATTCAAAGTAAGTTTCTATAATTTAAGTATCCCCCTTTCCCCAAGTCATAAATAAATATTACGTGTGTCTTTCTCCTTTGGATGCACATCAACATGGAGCAATGCAGACTTGTTCTCATCTAATTTACTACTCACAGTTAAGTATGTAGCAGAGAGGTGCAGCCCATCCGCAAATGAATATAATCTCCCAACTCAGCAGCCCACCCAACACAGCAACCAGATTCCTGACATTTAATTTCTGCCAGAACTATAGGAAAGGCTCAATTTATTCTGTCTGTTACAATGAGTCTCTCTGTGCCACTGGCTATATAGTTTGGATATAGGCACTGGTGAAATGGTTATTTGGACAGAAATTATGACAGCAGAGTGGAAAGAATCAGATGTAATATGTGGAAAGCACGCACAGTCTTTAGTCAAATTCACTAACGTTGCAATCTGACAGATAGGAAGGAGGAGAAAAATATATTCACATTTACACACACATGTACAAACACATACATAGTTATATCATGGTATTTGTTTTACTAAAATAATAAAGAAAATACAATCTGTGTTTACAGAAATCCAGCTAATATTAAAAGAATTGTTCTTTGGATTTGTAGGTGGGAAAGGGTTATGCAAGATACTCCCAGAGTAGGAAGTTGCAAAGCATGACTGAAATAAAGTTTCTCTTAAAATAACAGCTCCAATGTTACCTCTAATGTAAAACAGCAATAAACAAACTGCCAGTCTTTTTCTTTTTCAGAGACTATGATGCAAAATAGGGAAAGGAATTTCCATCCTTAACATCACCTTGTGAAAAAAGAGCCAGAATCTCAAAGATTGAATAATAACCCTGTTACATAGGCTATAAGTGGCAGTCAGGATTTAAGTTTTGCTTTTCATTCTGACCCCAAAGAGTAAGCTCTTTCCATTAAGTCATTACGTTTTTTTGTTTGTTTTTTGTTTGAAATGTCCATATGCTTTCTTGTGAAGAGGAATCCTATATATACATATGAATAGGAAAACAAAATTAAGACAACATAGAATTTTAGAGTTGTAAGAGCCTTCAGAAACCATAGGCTAAATTCTGCCCAGAACCCTTCAGATGGACAATTGGTCACTATTAATATTTTTAAAAAACGCCATCGTTGGGACTGGATGGTGGCGTAGTGGTTAAGTTCACACACTCCACTTTGGTTGCGCAGGGTTCACAGGTTCCAATACTGGGTGTGGAACTGTGCACCGCTCATCAAGCCATGCTGAGACAGCATCCCACATTGAGCAACTATGACGTACAGCTATCTACTGGTCCTTTGGGGAGAAAAAAAGGAAAAAAAAGGAGGAAGATTGGCAACAGATGTTAGCTCAGGGCCAATCTTCCTCAAAAAAAAAAAACCTGCTATCGAACTCCTCTGTGCTTCCTCACTGAGCAAACTGTGCCAATTCAGGACATAATAAAATGCAGTGTATTCAAATTTTTCTTCAAAAGGGATGAAGCTAACACATATGCTAATTATACTTTTGCAACATTACATGCTATAAATCAGTTAGCAAAATGGCCTGTCTTACATATGCTGCTCTCCTTGAAAACTATTTAGTAGCTCTTTCTTAAAAAATACAATAAAGTCATCACATAAATTAGATTTTTGAAATAGTCTACTTAAGAAGTTTTTAGCAATATTTTTTTTTTTTCCTCTGTAGGCAAAGGCTATGGAGCATGTATAGATAAATATTTAACTGTTTGATTTGTGCCTCCATCCCTTACCCACAATGGATCAACTTTAGGGAACAGCCTTGTAATTCATTAGGGAGTACTACACATCTGTGAGATTTTTCTGGCTTTCATTCCCTCCAGAGACCAAATTTTTGATATACTGAACTATACAAAATATGTCTTCCTTGTCTGATTATTGTTAACAAGAAAACTGAGCCATGAAGATAAAGGTCTTCAATATACCAACTTTCTTCAGGTTATGCAAATATTTTCTGAGCACTTGCTACTATCTCTACAATTAGTTTCACATTATCCACTCTATTATCACAACTTTAGAAAGTAAACTGCTTCCCTCAAATAAGACAAGCTTCACTTAAAAACCAAGTTAGTGAAGATATTTTACAGATTTCAATGTTCTAGTAGTGCATTAAACTCCTGTAAAATTAGTCAGGGTATCTAGGTTGATGCGTTCCAATCTTAATGGAGCAACACTCTGTAAGTAGGGTGATGCTTCATTTCCTCCCACAATGTATTCTACATAGTCTCATTTTAAAAGTGGAAATAGATACTTTTTCTTGGAAAAAAATCTATTTTTTTCTGTAATTTGTCACTTGATGTGTCCATCAGAGTGCGGATCTAGCTGCAAAATATGGATACAAGATACATAAAGTAAACTCTCAGGAATCAGTTTAAAATGTCCATTTGTCTGAAAAACAAGCTCTTAATAACAGATGCAGAAAATTCTGTATGTTAACATAAGCTGGCATACTTGGAACTGCTTTGGAAAGGAGAACTTTCAATTATCTAGGTACCATTGGAGGTGATTTCCAAGGGCTCCAACAATCTCATGGCCTCCTCAACCAAGTGGAGATGCTCTTTATAAGCAACAGGGAGTACAGATAGAATACATTAGCCTCCTGTATCCAAAATATGTAGTTATCTAGACAGAGGAAGTGTTATTAAACAAGAAATTTTCATGACTCACACGTTTGATTGTTTTGGTTTAAAATATTCTGTGCCCTCTGCCAGCCTTCTCCCTGGTATTTTCTCAGTGGGTGAGGTATATATCGTATGCTAAGAAAGGTCCTTCTCATCAAAATGGAACTTAGTGGTTCTTTCTTATTGGGTAAGATCAGAAACTACCTGCTATTAACGAGAGTTGTTAAAGATATATTAGCACCAAACTAAGAGTCTTTCATGGCTACCCTTAGAATTATGAAAGAGAAACGAGCAGAAACTTTTCCAAAACATTTTTTGCTGAGAGGGTAAATAATCCTGATGACAATTACATCTTTTTTTTTTTTTTGGTGAGGGAGATTGGCCCTGAGCTAACATCTGTGCCAATCTTTCCCCTCCTTTGTATGTGGGTTGCTGCCACAGCATGGCTTGATGTGTGGTGTAGGTCTGAGCCCAGGATCCGAACCCACAAACCCTGGCTGCTGAAGTGGAGTGCACCGAGATTAACTTCTACGCCATCGGGCCAGCCCCTATTACATCATTTTTTGATTACTTGGAATATGTGAAATAATTTAAATATGTTGTCTCTAATCTTCCCCAAACTCTTCCAGGTAGATACTATGATCTGTACTTCACAAGTGTAGAAATAAGGACTCAGAAATTTTCAATTGATAAGTTATGATTATACCAGCTAATAAGGGCTAGGTGTGGGACTTGAAACTTGAATTTTGATCTCTCTGACTTAATGTGTTTGCTTTTTCTCTACTACAATGTCTTTATTTTTGAATCTCCAGAAACTTCACCTTGCAAAAATTACATATGAACAGAAAACAAGAATAAATTCAAAGAATTTTATGGTTCTAATTTGGAACCTCAGCAAGACCCACTGAGACCCTACTGAATGCAGAGATGAACATGAAACAAACGCTAAGCTTACTTAGTTCAGTGACTTGCTCTCCTGCATCCACTTTGCAGTTTTGAAAGAGGACGATTTAAGTTTCATGGAGCCTGAAGCTTACACAATTTGGGGTACCTTCTTTAAGAAAAAGAACAAAAATCCAAATACTAATTTAGGTAGAAAATAAATATTTATTTAGAATACAAAAACAAAACGCAACAAATATTGAAATCTTGGGGATTCAAACACCTTTCTTTTGAGATCTCTTTACCAGAAATACTAACAGGCAAATGGTTCATGAACCTGACTGCCCCTCTCAACCTGGAACATTATACACCTTCCAATAACTCCCAGTACTCACAGGAGCCTACGCAAATGAGAGGTCCTGAATCTTAAGCTTCTTTAGCATCATGTGAATTGCTTTTAGTGCGGATGATTTCAAATGTACTTAAGTAATGTTACGAGTTATTCTTGATAATGAATCTTTGGGCTGCCCATCTTAAATCCACAATCACCAATAGCTTTAGAAACACATATATACACATACGGATAAACAAACAGACTCACATAAACATTCACACATTTATGGTCCCAGAGGAGTGAGGAACTAACCTTTGGCTCTTCCTGGCAGCTTCAAGAAAGGTTTCATAGAAAATATGACATTTAAAAAAATTTTTTTATTGAAGTAACATTGGCTTATAACATCATATAAATTTTAGGTGTACATCATTACATTTCGATTTCTGTGTAGACTACATCACATTCACCACCCAAAGACTGACTACAATCCGTCACCATACATACACATGTGCCCTATTACCGTACGCACGTGCCCTATTAACTCTTTCACCACCCTCCCTCCCGCCCTCCCCTCTGGTAACCACCAATCTAATCTCTATACCTTTGTGTTGATTTGTTGTTGTTATTGTTTTTATCTTCCACTTATGAGTGAAATCATACAGCATTTGACTTTCTCCATCTTTTTTTATGGCTGAGTAGTATTCCACTGTGTATATATACCACATCTTCTTTATCCATCATCTCTTGATGGGCACTTAGGTTGTTTCCAAGTCTTGACTATTGTGAATAATGCTGCAATGAACATATGGGTGCAAATATCTTTTCACATTCGTGTTTTTGTGTTCTTTGGATAAATACCCAGAAGCAGAATAGCTAGATCATGTGGTAGTTGTATTCTTAATTTTTTGAGGACTCTCCATACTGTTTTCCACAGTGGCTGCACCAGTTTACATTTCCATCAGCAGTGTATGAGGGTTCCCTTTTCTCCACATCCTCTCCAACACTTGTTATTTCTTGTCTTTTTAATAATAGCCATTCTGACGGGTGTGAGGTGATAATTCATTGTAGTTTTCATTTGCATTTCCCTAATAATTAGTGATGTTGAACATCTTTTCATGCACCTATTGACAGTTTAATTGGATTGGGAACTATGTGTAGGGCTTTGTTAGGCAAAGAGAGCATAGAGAAGCGTTCCCAGTTGAGAGGAAAGCTTTGGCTGAACATAGTGGACCACTGTCTGGGTCTTCTCTGACCCATCCTGAATCCCCGTAATCCTGTACAGATCCAGACTCATTGTGAGCATTCAGGAAATCTCACTGACATTAGAATACAGTGATGAGAAGAAGGCCAAGACTTTATCTGTATATGCCCACAAAGCTGCTAAACCAATACAGGAAAATTTGATCTAATGGTTAAAGATCAGATCTTAAATATATTCTAAAATTTATAATTACAACATTGCCTATATTACTTCTAAAAAGAATAAAACCACTTCAAAAGAAATTATTTTTAAAATTATAAAACTTCATGCTTTGAAATTACTAGTTAAATTTTAGACATAAGATATATATATTAGAGAGATAATATAGTATATAATATGTTATATATAATACAATATAAATTATAATTTAATTGGGTTAACAATTACAAACTAATTGAATGATACAGTGTGGGCAGAGATATGTAAAATAAAGTGCTGTTGCTTAGTTTAATTACTATCTCAGATGTTGTTACACCCACAGTGATTCTTCAAACAACCACGTAAAGTGTATATTCTTTGTAGTAAATTAGCTATTTCCATGCATGATTTGATACTGATAAAGTTAATTAAAGTGATAAAATTAAGATATTAATAGCTGATTTTCACTTCCACAGAGATTTATTTCTAAATACTGATATCCATAAGAATCAATAATCCACATATGGATTATTTCTGTCTTCTTTATTTTTCTTTTTTTAGCTCTAATGATAAAAAACAAATATCTTGAAGTAAAATTTATTTTTCCCCTAAGATATTCTTTGATACACAAGTGCTTTCC